>NC_084607.1:23560940-23658440 GCF_033807715.1 Cololabis saira | reverse complement strand
AAACCAAACTAACGGAGAAGTGATACAATGTAATACGGCGTGCACCAACATATGTGAAAGCAACAGGCAGACAGAACAAAACTTTTTGAATAACCTGAAAGTTAGCATGGTTCACACGCACTTATAGTTATGTAGAGAAGCTCACAGAATAAAAACATCAGAAGTTTAAAATTCTCCTTGTATTTCAAAGAAAAGCAACACAGGAAAATTCTTTTTCAAGCCAAAAAAAGTCGTGAGGCGTATTTGACACTAATTTAGATGTTTAGTGAGGAGCGACCGTTGTAGCTTAAACCTCTATGGAGGACAGTTGAGTGGTAGTGGCTGCGGAGAAAGTGAGATTGGGGAAACTGACCTTATAGCTGTGGAGCTACTGTTTGCAAACTTAAACACACACATACTGTCCAGGGGATTCTCTGCATCCTCCTATAATGATGTTGAGCTGCTGCCCAAATACTTATCGATTGCCACAGAGCCGCGAGCGAACCTGACCGTGTACACACACAAACACACAGTGCCGTGCGCAACCTTCACTGCAGCAAAGAGGAAGGAAGGAGATGTGATAATGGAGAATATTTAAGTTAAGGTAATACTAAAAGAGATCTTTATGAATAATTAGCCCATGAAATACTCTTAAAACCCATATAATTCATTATCTTAACTACATTTCAGCTAAGTCTCACCTTCCTGCTGTAGATTGATGCAACACTGATTCGAGCCTGGTATTAGAATTGCAATGAAAAGAAAAAGCGCAATTAAGAAAGACTGTTCAGAAATGGAAATGATTTTTAGATTTGATGGAGAGAAAATAAAAGTATAACACAGAGAGATGATTGCACTCTTGGTTAGATATTTTGATTTGAAGGTTACAGGTCACAATCCTGATTTAGGATTCTGATTCTCAGAATTTGATGCAAAATACACTCAGTGTTGAATTGACACCACATCAGTGCACACACCAACCACATCTTGCAACGTTTTTTTCAGTGGGCCTTTCTATATGCCCCCATGTGGTCATAACTGGTACTACTGGCTTTAAGATAATACAGTTCCTCAGTCAAAACATGTTTTTTTTTTTAAGTTCATTGGAACAAAATATGGATTTATACAATTTGCAATCTATATTTTTTTGTATCAATGTATCATCACATCAGCTCTGCACTTTTTTACGATAACCTATAAATACAGAGGCAATTTTTCGACATTAGTGGAGTGTTAGGGCATAGAATTCCATTTACTTTTGTTTTAATGTTACTTAAACTTCAATGATTGGTCACATAAAGAGATAATGGTAATAGACACTCAGGTAGTGACTGAGAAAGTTAAATAAGGGTAATGTAGTGTGGAAATTGGGCAGACAGGATGTGATGTTCAGTGAGGACAAAACTCTGGTCACCCATTTTCTCCTGCAGACACAAACATACACAAACACTCACATGAATATTCCCACAGACTTCAGTCATGGCTATACCCATGAAAAGCTGCTTAATAGCAGAGTGATGAGGGTGAATTGGCTTATGTAGTGGAGGGAGGGAGAGAAGACATAATGGTGTCAATCTGGCTGCTACGTATACACTCACAGGCAGAACTGTGAACACTGACAGATACAGGCCAACCGCTCCACCTACACTTTCTCATTTCTCCTGCTTTGAACATAGAAAAAGCTGAATGAGAGAACACGATGACAACAAATTCTCATAGCATGCAGAAATTGTGTAGGGACATTTTTCACATATCCAAAATATAGATGTCTCAACATGTGAGAGAGGAACATGGCGAATGTCCACTTGGGATTATTATGGTCCACCAATTTTAATGCTCAGACAGTCTGTTCAGGTACTGTAAGTCCATAGAAATGGGTCTTGATTCATCAACCTGGATTGGATTACAAACATGTTATTCACTTTTATGTACAGGATATTACTGAAAAAACAGCGTCTATGCATTTATTACTTGCAGACCCCTGATGTTAGTGGCAACCAAGAGAACTAGTATTTAATTCCTTTGAGACTGAGACTGAATTGCCCATGTCTTGAATGCAGGATTCATCTCATCGTTGGGTCACTGCTTGGTGGAATTGTGGCACTTGTTTATCTTTGAGATCAGGTTAAGAGATTCCTCATCCATATAATCCATACCAGCAAAAACAATCTTGCAAATGCATTTTGCTGTGCTTAATGAAAAACAATGAAGAATGACTTGTCCCGACTGTCTGGGCTCCCTTCCTGGTGATGTGCTGTATGTGTGGATTTGCAGTTACTTGTACCAGTGGGGTTGCTCTACAGTCAGCGGTCCATCCCTCATCAATTCTTGGCAAGCAGTTTTGAGCATCTGCAACTCTTCTGTCACACTCTCCCTCCTTGCTTTTTCTCTTGCTCTACCACTGAGTTTTGTACATCAGTTGTTTGATGGATTCTGCGTGAGGCTTCAGAAATATAACGTAGTGCTACGCCAGCAGATGCTGGTATGGAAAAAAAAAAAGATGGTAAAGACGGAATGACAGAGAAACTGAGTTAGAGGAGACACTATCCTTTATCAGAAACATTACAGTATTAGGAGTTAGGTTCAAAATGACTTGCGGCGTTTTCTTTTTTACCAGACAAGGACTTTTTGCTGCCGTGAGAATTATGTTGGTTGTCTCCCAGAAGCAAAGGCAGAAGTAATTTAGTATCTTTACAGTACATCACAGCAAAATGTCTTGAGAAATGAGACTGCAAATAAAGGAAAGAAGTGGGAAGGGAAAGGGGGGGAGAAAGGTGGTTTACAAGGTAAAGTGAGGGCAAAAATGAGTGTGCAGCTCACTAAAAGCTGTTCTCATCCTTTGAGTGCACAGTGTGATCCAAGGTGATTCTCTAATAGGATACAGGACCAACAGATTAAGATATCAGCTAGTGTATCTCTCCCTGGTAGCATTCCAGTTGGCCATCAGGTCCCCATGTGGGACTCGTCCCATTACCAAAGACGCCTCTGGTCCCCTGCCAAGCCACCAGGTTGGGAAGTTCCGATGACAGACACCAAACACCAAGCTTCATTGCACCTTTTTGTAGAAATTATACTAAAGATCAACTATCATCCTTATGAGTCTAAATGTATCTATGCTAATTTTTGTTCAGTTCTATAAAAAAAGCTATTATCATTAGTCAAATCTAACAAAATGTTAGCTACGGGTCTCTAAGGATGAACTCCTGGCTAGATGGTTTTTTTTGTTACACATTCTAATAGATGCAATGGCAACTATTTAAGTTATACCTCCATAATGTGCATGTAAAACTGTGTGAGAACTTAATATGAGGCTTCATATTTGAGAGTAGTAGAAGCCCACAGTGTTGTATCTTGGAGCACTCAAAAGCAGCAGGCTGCTGCAGGCCATATTGACTTCCTGAACAAAACCCAAAGCAAAGGTGATGCAGATGCAGGGAGTCCAACAACAGAAACCTGAATAAATATCCAACATAAATCCAAATAAGTAGCTGACAAAAGGTAGCTTTTGTTAAGCCGATTGATGAGGACGACAGGGGTCTAGCAATGAATAAAGGAAACCTGTTGGCACACAGTACAACTAGCTAAGGCGCAAAGGGCAAATAAATCAAAGAATAAGACAAAAATAAAGTTGATTGAAAAGCATGAAACTACACAATACGTGTTTACTAATGCAAAGAAATAAAGAATTTACTGGATTATTGATCATCTGAAATACCTTCCATAATAGTACAATAACTTCTTCTAATTGGTTAGGAGAAACGATAGATTGCAAACACAATGGATGAATGGTTTATGCATTTTAAATTAAAGTAATTTGCTTTTACTTTTTAGTGTTTAGTATTCAGATTCGGGAATGGTGGTACAACTATACATAAAAAACATCCTAACAGGCTATTTAATTAATGATTGTTGTAATGAATGTAATTGTGTATGCATTTCACACCAGAATGTGGGATCTTATTGTGAAGGGACAGAGAGAGCATATATAAGAGGATATCATGGTGGATCTAGAAAGTTGTCTTGATGGAGTTGGAACACGCTGGAATAAAGAAGATCCTGTGTGTGTGTGTGTGTGTGTGTGTGTGTGTGTGTGTGTGTGTGTGTGTGTGTGTGTGTGTGCGTGTGCGTGTGCGTGTGCGTGTGCGTGTGCGTGTGCGTGTGCGTGTGCGTGTGCGTGTGCGTGTGCGCGCGCGTGCGCGCGCGTGCGCGCGCGTGTGTGTACTATAAGCTTACAATAGCTACTGTGAATTGCTAAATTTTGTGCCTTGATAACAGAAATATTTTTTTCCCTTAATGCCAGAATGTGTTTAACCTACTTAAATTCCAGAAAAACATTGAGTTTAATAAAAATGTCATACATTTTTTTTATACAACTACATTGAAACATGATGGTGGCAGATAGGAGGGGTTACAGAATCATCCGAACAATCAAATTTATACTCCTGCACCATGCTTGTTAGGAAAGAGCATTTATGTGCACATTCCTAACAGACTGCACGAATGGATTAATTTTCTAAAGAGTGACACCACAGTGGATTATTTATGCAATCAGATAACTACCATTAAAAATCGGTGGATGCATTTCGTAGAGCTAGAGAATTGAGGATCACAAGTTGATGTTTTCACCAGGTAGTTTTGCAAACTTTCAATGGCAGCAGCCATGGTTAATAGATATAAAACTACAACAGTGTGACTCTATCCCTCTCCTGCCATGTCGACGACTCCACAGCATTTACCAAGACATGTCCTGCAAGTGTAAATTGCAGAATTTTGTTAACCCACATCTGGAAGATGAACACAATCATATCTGCAGTGTGCATTTGTAAATACAACCGACATATTTTATTCTTATCCGTTGTTATTTCTGTCATGCTGTAATTACACTTCCATGCACCAGGTGGCAGTACATGTTGTTCTCTGCAGTGCAAAGCTTTCTTTTGTTGAGCGTTATGACTGACGTCTAGTGTGGGAACCAATTATTTATGTAAATGTGAGTGTGCAGAGGTTGGTCGTGATTGGAGGAGTGTGCGGTTGCTCGTTCGGGATTGGCTGCCTGATATCCAACTGAAGAGGATATTAAGTGCCACGATGTGGAACAAGGGAGAAGCTCATTCCACTTTCCCCCTGCTTCCAATCATTCATTCATTCATTCATTCATTCATTCATTCATTCATTCATTCATTCATTCATTCATTCATTCATTCATTCATTCATTCATTCATTCATTCATTCGTTCATCCATCCATTCATCCATTCAGCCAGCTAGCTGTAGTTTCTACGTAGCGATGGACTGCCATTTATGTTGATTGTTGGTAGATACCACCTTAATAAATGCAATGTGAATGTGTGAATGTTAATGAATGAAACTTTAACTGTCACTGCAGAAATCTAACGTTCTACCCAGCATGATTTTGATAAAGAGGAAGTAGCAGTGGGAAATATGTAAACAGAGATACCATTCCTGCAAGGAGGCCAATTACATTTGTTGCAATCTAGGTTGACCCGATATGTTTCTGGAGAGGTACACATCAGTGTATGGCAGAGGTCACGGCATGGGGTTCCTGGCGTACCTATGTCATCAATTCGGTGTAGAAGCAAGAACCACGTTAAAGCAGTTTGACACCTGTCAGTCAGTGAAAGAAGTGAACGTGTTTTCAGCGGTGCACAGCTGAGGACCAGATCATTTTCTAATGTATTTGAAAGCTGATGTGACGTACTTGGTAACGTCTTTCTTTGCCTGGAGGTTATAAACAGATTAGAACAGAATCTTTTGGTATCTTACAAACTTTGTGTTTATTTATTGCTGCTTTACTCTGGCTTTTAAATCTTTTGCAGCATTTCATTTTTAAAGCATTACAAAGGAACTTTGGAGATTTTTAGCTTTCTGGATATCTCTAAAGGTGTTTAAGACAGTATCCTTTAACATTTCCTTTTCCTTCACTTAAGCTCTGTGTAAAGGAAGACTACTAAAGGTGTCCCATGTTCCTTTGGCTGTTTTTCTGCCAGTAGAAGGGACGGGAGGCTACGACACTTCCAAAATGTGAGCAAATAATCTTTCAAATGAAATTGAAACCAATATTTTAACATGAACAAGTCTTTTGTGGTCATTTAAGAAAGCAGAGCAGAGGTTTACTCTTCGTTTGTCTTGCTGCACCTGTGCGTCCCTGCCTGGGAAGGAAACAAAAGTATGAAAAAAGCAAAACAATGTTTAAAAAAAAAAAGTGTTTTTGTTTCCTATTAGCTTTGGCAGCAAGATAAAAGCAACACGGGTCAGATGGGAGCCACAGATCAATCATTAACATGCTGCAGAACAAAGAAACAAAGTGAAAGTGCATGGGAATCTAAAGGAGGAAAGACAAGACAAATGCAAGACTGACAAAAAGGAAAGAAGAAAAAAGAACATATTCATTGATAGCCAGAAATAAAAAAGAAAAAAGAGGGAGGTGTTGAGGGAGACCCAGAAAGGGTGGGAAAAATATGGTGCTTAGTAATGTTTGCTGCCAGTTTTCATTATGTCTACAAGTGAAATTCCTCTACAGAAGTGAAGAGGCTGGAATAGTATAAACACTCTACACACTGTACAGGGAGAAGGAGAGGAGGGGGCCATGTAGAAACAGCAAAGAGGGGGAGCAAAACGATGTCTGCAATTAATTATTGGTTGTGTAAGCAGATTTTAATACCTCACTGATCACCAGTGTAGGGTTTGTATCAGCAACATATTGTGTTTCCTAGATGCTTGCGGTTTTACTGGTGAGGAAGGAAAGGAAGGTGGTCCAGTGTTTCCAGTTCACTTTGGTATTCGACTTCTGTTCAGTAAAGCTTGTGATCCAAATAATTGCTGTCAGAAGTCTGGTTCTGTCTCCCGGCACAGAAATTCTGCAGCCTTCGTTCTCCTGATATGTTTTGGCAGTACACAAACAACACAGCAGAAAGCCAAAGCATCTGCTGAGATGCTGCTGTACAGCAAGCTGTGTGCAAACGTTTGTCATTGCACGACTGGACAGCGTGTCTCCAAGTCAAGTTTGAGGAGACTAGTTGTCAAATTAAGGTTCTCACAAATGTTAAATGCACATTCTGCAAGACATTTTAGGGGTTTAGTAGTTCACACCATCACCATGTTGCAACAATACCAACATCTGAACAACTTGGTCGGTACTGTCTTCCATTCTCATGTCTTCATTTCCAGAATGACCAGTGGCAGATGTGAGATGGATGCCAGTTCTGTAAAATGATAGGACCAGATGATACGCAGGAAATAATTTGATATAACCATGAAGTCAGTTTAGTCTGCAGTTCCTTGAATTACATCTCCATCAACCCTTACAGTAAGTTAAAAGGTTTACTTTTTTGACAATAAATTGACATGCCTCCTGGTTCAAAAAATTATTTCGGTCTCTATTTGTAGATTTCATATCCTTGACAATTGTACAAGGAGTAAATTTTGTTCCATATCAAATAAAATTATAACAAAGTAACACAATTATGTATAATATGGAGTGTGGTAGTCACAGCCACAGTCATCTCTTTAGCTACTTAGCAGCTAGCACTCTATTGATTTCATATTTTAAGGTGATTTTGTGTGCATTGGTGTAACCTAGTAGGGCTGCACGATTAATCGCTAAAAAATCGCGATCTCGATTCATGCTTGAACGCAATCTCATTTCCAAATGACGACAATTTAAAAAAAAAAAAAAAAATATATATTTTTTATTTTTTTTAAAGATGGTTGCATAAAAAAGGACTAGGCCTATGTTCTAGGTTGTTGTAGTCCTGTCATGGTCAACTATCATGTTGTCATGTTTGTTATATTTTGTTAATGATTGTGGATTACATTTGGAGAAACATCTACCTTTCTCATCACCTGACACATATTGCACATAAATATTGTTAAAATTGTTATTGTTAAAATTATTTAAAGACAAGAGAGATGTTTATTGTTTTTATGTTCAATGTCAGCTGTTACAGCAAAAAGCAGCCAGAGGAATAATTTGTTGCCTCAGAACTACAGGATCTGTTACAAGTCCCCTTTCTGAAAGGGTGTTCAACTCAGGGAGGAACAAATATTGTTCAAAATTGTTATTATTGTTTAAATTATTCAAAGGTTTGTGTAAAGAAGACAAGAGATGTTTATTGTTATTATATTTTTGTTCAGCTGTTGCAAAGTTAAAGTAATAAGTGCAATAAATTTTATATTGGAAAGAAATCGTGAGAGAATCGTGATCTCAATTCTAAGCAAAAAAATCATGATTCTCATTTTGTCCAGAATCGTGCAGCCCTATAACCTAGTGTTCATTTCTGATGTTGCTACCGAAATGAACAGTAGGTTAATCTGCCGACCTCCTCCTCCATTCCGCAGCTCCTCCAGCATGGCTTAGTTGAAGAAGGCAGGAGGGTCCTCGGATCATTTCAAGACTCTTCCAAACAGAACTCTGCCTGGACACGATTGCAACAGGTTTAATCCCAGTAGCAGGTGAAGAAGTGGGGTCATTTAGGAGTTCACACTTAACATAAGGATGTTTATTTAGATTAATCAAAATGTATATAAAGTAATATTATTTAACATAATAGGTTAGCAAAGCAAAGGCAGCAAGCCAAATTAGCTAACTGTGACTGAAATAAGATGGACATATTCCAGCTGGTTTCAGAGCCTGCTCGTTCTGCTCATTTGTTTCTTGGTGCAATGCAGCAAGAGGAAAAAGAGGCTTCAAAAGTACTCTTCATAAAACCTATGGGTGACACCGCAGGGGGGTTGTCCAGTTCTTCTTATACAGTGTATGGTGTGTGCAAGAAAAGGAGAGGTAAAAGGTAGATCAAATGGAAACAACAGACTACTTGCATTTTTCTTCAGGGAAGCGCAATAATAGCGTACAAACACTAATGTGCAGGAACACATACTTTAATTAAATTGTGCATATTTGAGCCTATATAATGCTAAAGGCTCATTCTTCAAATTTAGCATTGCTGCACACAGATGTTTGTGTAGATGCGAGGGCACGTGTGCACAGCATCTATTCTACGTCAATGACTGGAGGCCTGACAAACTACACATGCAATAATGTCTTGAGTGCAATGAGAGGTCTTTCTCTATAGTTCACAACATCAGGGGCAGAGCTGGACTGTCTTTTCCTATTTTATATAAGACATATAGATCAGGAAATTTGAAATTAAACACACACATACAGTATACACAAAAGAAATCTCAGGCTTTCAGTTGCAAAGTTGTTCTGAGTGACAGTGACGATAATATTCTATTTCAGTCAATTGACTCACCGAATGAAGACTTTAAAGACTTTCCTTGCTCTGATCAATGCTCTGATCAACTCCATTTATGAGGCTTCAATGGAGATATTGGGGTGATGAACTTTACACCCTGATCCCTGTCCCTCCGCAGAATTAGAGCCCACAGGTGGAACGTGAGGAGAAAGTGAGATTTTAAGAACGGCAAGCTTGATGGAAAAGAGACATTCGAAGGCATTTGGGAAGACGTAGATCTGGCTCCTTTTTATAGATCTATGAACGAGATGAAGTAATTAGAATGAACCATGTGGAGGGGTGAAAGCGAGCGGCTCTAGAAGGTCACCTCGTTTAATCATCCTCCACATTAACATGGGAACGCAAGGTTCCTGCATTCCAACAGGTAAGACACGGTGCATGAGGCCGAGCATTGGAATTAAAAAACGAAAGGGAAACTCACTTACTACATGCAGTTATTAAATGGACTGACACAAAAAGCTTTTTTTTCTCAGCATGTCAAATACCAACCTGACCTTTTATGTTATTCCTATTTTTGTTCAATTCTTAATGTCTCGCTGCGTGATGTTGATGTTCAACATCTTATGTATCACGCTCCTCATGATAATTTGATGACATCGAGTTCTACTTTCTACCACTTATGAAGAGACGAGAGGGGTCTCAGAAGCATACGTCCACTGACCTCAGTTTCAGAGAAGTTTCTCGTCATCCACATTGGTCCGAATTGAGGATTAAAGAAATACATAGGTTGGAAATGAAAATAAATGTGGTTACTGTTATAAAATAATCAAATATAAAATTATGCATATAATTATATATATACAGGGGAAGTTATATGCACTGATATAAAAAGGTTTCTATAGGTTCAGACATACACAGTAGATGCTCCAAACACAAAGCAATGGGCTACTTTGTTTTATTCCCATTTCTAGATTTATGTGGTTTTTGACAGTTTTGGATATGTAAGTTATCGTATCTATTAATCAGTTTTTCATGAATTTGAGCCTCAAATTCTTTTGTCTTTGATTTCTGATGTTTTTTTGTTTTTAACGTCACTTCCTGTTTAAAGGTTTAGGCACCAAAACCGGTTTATTGAAGGCAGCACAGGTCGACGTGTTTTTAAGACCGTAATAATGCCAAATTCAGCCCCTTCAATGATTTTATGTCCCTTTGGATCAGCCTCTACAAAGACTGCCTCAACTCTGTACAAACAAACCTATAAATCCTGCTGTCGTCAGTAGCACCACAGTGAGAAAACATTTATTTGGTATAAATATGAGACATCTGGAATAAAGTTAACTTTTTCTGTCAATGGTGTCCATCTTCATATATATATGAGGGTACATGGTGCTCACAAAAGCTCTTTTACAAGAAAGTACATGAAGCTTATGATTCTGAGACTCTGTACTTTTTCATCCCGCTGAGAGCATTTTATGGGCTCAGGAACCCCAGAAGATTGTGATGGATATTCAGAGCTCTGGTCAGGGGGAAGGGTTGTGCTGCAGCATCATAAATATATTATTACTATTATCTGCCAACTTTGTATGATATACAGTGTGTGTGTGCATGTGTGTAAATGTATATGTGTGTGTGTGTGTGTGTGTGTATATATATATATATATATATATATATTAGGGCTGTTCGATTAATCGATTTTAAATCGTAATCGCGATTATGTAATTAGAACGATGTTAAAACGTGAAAATCGTAAAATCGATTTTTCACTTTTTAGGAGGGGGCGTTGTAACATGCCACCGGGCATCTCTCAAGCCAGATGCGGTAGACCGGCTCGTGTTCCTTGCAAAAAACTTGCAAATGTGAATAGCAAATGTAATGACTGACATTACACACCTCTACCTCCTTCATGGGTTGCATTATTATTTAGCATGCAAAGACCCAGTTTAGTTTAATTAGAAAATGTCTTGTTTTATTTAATTGGAAATATAACTTACTGTATGTTTGCAAGTGCTCATTTGCTGATTTTTTTTTTCAGAGATAAAACTTTATATTTTATTATATTTTTTAAAACTTTTTTTTCAACTTATTTTACAGAATTTTGCACTTTATTCATTCATTTTTGGTTTAATAAGGGCAAAGTTTGCACTTAAAGCCCAATGGGGCAAATGTTCAATAAAAAAACAGCATATTTGAAATCATTTTTTTGCTTTTGTCAATTCACAAAATAATCGTAATCGAAAATCGGATTTTGAGAGAAAAAAAATTGCGATTTTATTTTTGGGCAAAATCGAACAGCCCTAATATATATTATAATATTAATATATTATAATATTAGTAGTTCAACTTTGTAAGTAGTTGAGTTATCGAACTGATGAAGTCAAATTTCTAACATGCTGACAAATGCTTTCGGCAATTTGGCTGTTGGTGGAAGTAAAGGGGTGGGGGGTGGATATACCTGGATATTCGTGCGTCCACTTGACGTACGAATATCCAGGTATCAGAATATCCGCGTGTCCCGATCCAGCCCGAGAAAAAGAAGTGATATCGACCGCTTTGGAAATGAGCCCAGAAATGACATCATTAGAATATTGACATGTTTGCAGTTTGAATGAACTCACATGTGGCTCTTTGTGTGCACAAGTATGAAGACAGACACCAGGAAAGAGATGAATATTCCAGTGCTAGAGGGTAGCAAGGGGCAGTTTTATTTCATTCAATGAAAAATCTTTTACAAACAAGCGGGATGATGAAGACTTGAAAGGGAGAAATAAAAGTGAGGAGGAAAAAGGAGGAGAAAAATATTTTCCCCTTTGGCTGATTAGGCTTTATGTGACTCATAATGATTTGCAAATTAGGGCAACTGTTTTTTTCCCCAACTCTGTACCCTATCCATCCCTCTTTCTTCCTTTCTGCCACTTTCAACATTGGCCTCTTATTTGTGAATATCTATTCCTCAATCCTTTGTCCTGTTTTCCCCTGTGGAGAGTGCGTGTTTGTGTGCATGTAGAAGTCTTTTCACTGATAAGTTCACGGGGATGAGATGAGAAGCAAAAGGCTCGCTAAACAAACAATATCCACATCAATTATCTGGCCTGGCTAATCTTATGATGGACACAAACGTAGTAGTTGAGTAAAGGTAATATGGCGAGGTTTGAGGCGAAGGAGCACAGAGGAGCCTCGAAAAGGCAGGGGGAGATGAAGAAGAAGAAGAAGAAGCAAGGCTAAGATAAAAGAGAGACAATGGAGGGAGGAGAGGAGAGAAGAGGGATGAGCGAAAGAGGGTTTTACAGGACTAAAATAGACCAAGTCAAATGAGAAAACTAACAAACCATGTCGAGCCCTACCAGAGGTGTGTGTGCGTGTGTCAGTGTGGTTCAGCGCTGCCTTTATTAGGTGATGTAAAAAGCAAATGCACTGTCAAATAAAAGGAGCACTTGCTTTATTATTCATGGTATCTGATGACATAAGTCTAAGATTCTCCGCGCCTCTGTCTCTATACATTTAAATCCACATATTTGATGTTTAACGTATGCATGTAAATGCGGTAAAAGTGCAAGCATGTGTCAAAATCTTGGCCATAACTCCCTCCTTCGATAAAGCGGATTTATACTATAAAGTGGGTCAGCAACTTCACTTTCCTCTTCTTCTTCTACGGATGTTAGAGGCATCTCTAATGGTCTGTTTCAAACACTTGAACCCAGAGGAAAACGCTAAATCCTTGCCTCTGGATCTACAAAAAGCACGAGTGTCTACCTTTCGAACAGCGTGCTCTTTAGACTTCGCTGTACAACCTTATTTGTGACCTAGTTGAGTCTCTCCTCCCCTCTGTTGTGGGAGCAGTGATGCACAGATGCTTCTCTCCACACACGACTCAAGTCAGATGGTATTAATGTCCCAAGTTCTCATATAGGAGACCGTGGAAAAGCTGCGTGAGGACGACACTGGTTCTCCAGGATGTTCAGGCTCTAACTAAGATAATCCATGACTCACTTTTGTTTTTCATGACTTGGCTGGTAACTACGTGACCGTTCGCCCTTTTTGGTTTGTTCGTCATAAGAAAAACTATGGCTTCATGTTGTTTTCCTGAAATTCTTCTTTTATGAATCTATGAATGTTATGTTTTAAATTATTACTATGTTTTGAATGCTCTTATGTTATTTTATAACTTTTTCCTCTGCATATTCATCCTCTGACACACATGCTTTGGTCACTGAGCAGCTGTGACAAATGTGGTTTGAACTGCCCAAACATGTTGGGGTTTATTTTCATATCATGATGACTTTGCAGAGTTATAAAGGTATTTTTTTTAAATATGAGATGCAAAACCAAAAAAAAAAGCTTCTTCTGCACTCGGACAACATGCAAGTTAAACTCATTATTTAGCATCAGCTTTCTTCACTCTGCACTTAAATTAAATGAGTATGCTGGAGTTCAAACAACAGTAGGTTTATTCTTAGATGGTGAGGAGTGTAAACGTTCGCTGGAAACAAAACGACGTGAATGGAAGCAGGAATGAATAAGATCACAATACGTGTTTGCAGCGAAATGACAAGTGAAAGCTTGGACAAACCGAAGCCGTTTTAACTTTCAAAGTGTATAAATGAAGTGTTTGTACTTGTAGTGCCTTAGCTAACATCTCCTTCCAGTTGCTACAAGTCCAGATGAATGAACAACAGAATACTGCACAAACTACCTCTGATAGATGCCAGAAGGTGAGAGCTTTTGATTGCGACAAAATAGGCAACTGTGCTCACGGTAAAGGAGCCGCACGCACCAGCTGATGGCATGACATTTGGAAAATAAATGTATAAACTGCAGCTTTTTTTCAGTCATTTATTTAGATTGATCTTATACTGGAACAAAAAAAAAACAAAAAAAAACAAAAGGTAGAGGGCTCCAAATCACTGATTGAATGGGGTGATTATGCAATCACAGAGCTCGCTCTCATCACTTCCTCTGATGCTGATTCAGACTGTTGAGTCAGCCAATGCCGTGCTGATAAGAGCCAACTGAATGCACAAAAGATAATCTGTGCAGTGGTTGGTCACACATCTGAAATCAGCCAGGGATGGCCAGGAGAGCCGTAAAGTGACTGATATTTCAGTTGTTGTATCACATACAAAGGTGCAACATGGTTACAGGTTGAACATATTCATTATTCAACCTCAAACTTTCTATGTCTTTATCCTTTCTTCATCTCTTTTCTTCCCTTTTCTTTCCTCCGATGTGTTACCTAGTTCCCACAGTCCCCATAACTCCAGTCATTAACGCTTAATTAATTAATATTTATGTTTTTCCTTTGCCCCTCTTCATTGCTCTTGTGTAAGTAATCCATCTGTGACAGCAAAATGTACATTATAGGTATTAGGGAGTTCCCCTTTAGTCGTGTGTGTGTGTGTGTGCGTGTGTCCGCGTGTACGTGTCAGAGTGAGAGAGAGAGGCAGTGAGTAAAACTGTGCATGTTACCAGAAATCAACCAATGGACTCCTCCCAGGGGTCCCATCCGTCTGCCTGCCCAATGAAATGCAGCCAATTATGCCGCAGGCTTCGCTGGCAGCCAATCAAAAGAAAAAGAGAAGCTTTAGATTACAGGATTTGGGACATTGCATTTACAGGATCGTACTCTTAATATGTTGCAGTCTTACTAATTACATTGCACTTAATCTATATATCAATTACATATAATGTGTAAGTACTTTTCAGTCTTTCTCCTATCTGCTGCTGTAATATGCATGAGGTACGAGTGTGTTCATTTGAATTAAGCAGAGTGCTGCAGAGGAAGAAAAGCAAGAAGAGAATTGTCTCCTTATTTCTTTTGTTAACTATAAGCACCCAAGGCTGGCTAAACTGCTGCCAGCAGGGAAGTAATAAAACACGCAGTTCCTTGAATGACCACTGGGGCTGGCTCCAAAAGCAAGTCAATCTTGATGCACAAATCTGGTTAGGTTAATTTCAGCTTAAATATCTGCTGACTCTGGCTCTAATAAAACAGACCTTCAACACTGATCATTTCAAGCAGACCAAGACGAGATCAGATAATAATAGTAAGTTATGGAATATTCAGTACAGTCCCCCGTTTTTCTCCTCCAATCTTTTTCATCCTCCCTAACCTCATTTCTGCCCTCTTCTCATCAATCTCCCTGCCACTCATTCCTCTCATTCTTCCCCCTTTCCTGTGACACCCCTCCCACCCCCCCCACCCCCCTTTTTTCATCCTCTTCAAAGTAGGTCCCTCCGTGTCAGTGTCTGTCAGTGGCAGCAGTGATGAATCACTCACTTGGCTCCACGGTTAAAGACGGCCATCGCAGCTGACCGATGCGTCTCTGCGGAGGGAAACTATCGGCGCATTATCTCGCACTGATGTGCCCCCCATACAGAGGAGGCCGGTGTTAGGGCAGAAGTAAACAAATGCAAGACGGGCGATGGCATGTCCTCTGTTTTCTCTTATGAGATACCATCCAAATTCATAATTAGAGACCAAATGACACTGACGTCTTTACCTTGACACAAAAATGTATAAATAATCTTTATTTGTAAGTTTTACAGTCTAAAAGCTCATAAGAAAGAGTATTTTATCATAACACGTACAGTACATGGCGTACCATTATTTATGTAGTGTGAAGTAAAAAATTATGTTGGCAATACTCAGTATCCCCTTACAGCCTCCCTAGGATTTAGAAGGTGACGTTTCAGCCAGGTGGTGCTGACCATGAGCCTTTGAACAGGTGTGCAGACAGTTTGTTGGTCTGCAACATTCAGGGGTGTATTAGCACAATGCCAGAAAAGGAAATACATAATTAATAGTCTTAGAGAAACAGTTGTAATTTCAAAACATTTTCAGTTTTCTGCAGCGTGAGATATTATCAATGTGAAAGCATTCTAAAGAGCTGCCAATCTTCAACAACAAATTTCCCCTAAGGTAAAGCTGTCATAAATAGATCTACAGGACCTAAAGGCCTTACTGAGAATGTTAAATATTAAGATCCAGGACAGCCCAACCCAGACCGCAAAAAACAAACGCAACATTTCAGCAGAAACACCTCATTCTTACAGTCAAGCACAGCGGTGGAGTAAGGTCGAAATTTGATCATGCTACAGGACAATGATCCAGGGCACATCAATAAATCCAAATCACAATGCCTGAAAAATATCTAGTAGAAATTTTGTACGGACATTAAGAGAGCATAAGTGAAGGCCAAAAACCCAAATGAACTGAAGCAATGTTAGCCCTTTAGCACAAGTGTATCTGAAAACTAGCGAGCCTTCCTGATTTGAGAAGCTTTTTACTTTCTTGCATATCAATGAATAGCATGCATCAGATGCTCAATATGCCAGCTCACTGGTTGAAGCCAAGTTTACTAAATTGACCTTAAAGATTTAGCCAAATAACTTTAAGGCAACTTTAGAAAAGTGTTATATAAGTGTAGACCCACTAAATACACCATGAAGCAAATAGCTGGCTGTTAACAATGTCAAATAAGATGCTATTTTAAAAGGTTATGGATATATTAGCTAGTTTATAACACTCAATACTGGACCAGGCAATTTGTTCAACATCATCATTTCTGTTTCATTATCAGCTTATCCCAAGGTCTCCGAAGTTGTTTTTTTTCTCTCATTTTACTCATTTTCATGTCTCCTTTTAGGTATTTGTGTATTTTCTTTTCCTTTTGTATGTTAATAGTGGAATATTTAGTTTCTTATTGCCATGTTAAGTTATTCTAATGTTCCTGTAAAAGAACATTAGAGAAAAAAAAAGACCACCAGAGTTAAGTACGAGCCTTTGTATGTCGCCTCTGTCGTTCTTCCCCGCAAATGTAGGTCTAGGTGTTTTGTTCCAGCATAAATGTGGCCTTTGAGGCCTTTGATTTTTTTCCTGTGTAGCTGGTGTTCTCCCATTCTGTTTGAGCTGAGGTTTATATTGTGTTGTTTGTGTCTTTGGAATGAGCTCAGCATGATACACAGCCCTCTGGCACGGGTACACACAAACATACACTGGCTCACACACACTCTCGCATGCACACAACTCTTCCCTTCAGTGCCGCCTCACTCCAAAGAGACTATGTTTACGTGCATGTACGTGCACAAGAGTCACGACATGATAACGGTGCAAGTTTTTCTTGAAATTTAAGTTCAAACGAGATGTGTTTCAATGGATATGTGTAACTACATATTTGAGCACTGCAGTAATTTGTTGTGCATTATTTCCAAATAAATAGTACACTAGATTTTTATTATAGCTCTGCACTGAACTCTTATATTACACACTTTTGTTCATCCAAAGGCAGTGAGAGCATCCATGCAGACTTATCATCATCTATATACTGAAAACAGTCATGTTTCAACAAGTAATCCCTACAACAATGTTCTTTGTAATAATATTAGTTAAGTATTCCATAAAGAGCCACCAAATCTGGGATTGAGCTGTGAGGCTACCCCATAGTTATTAACTCTTCCACTAAACCAGTTAGATTTTGTCTTTTGTCTTGTTTGTTTTTACAAAAGATTGATGAAGTATGACAAATGGGAGATGCAGTAGCTATGTGGATGAACTGTGTATGAGAGAAGATAATTGAGTAGTACAAGAAGGATACTCGGGGTCCCAGAAAGCTCAGTGGGGTTTTAAAAAAAAATACTAGAAGGAAAAAAGACAGGAAGAGACCAAGGAGGATAATGAAGGTGTCCACAAACTGTACAAGAAGTGGAACGTCACATTATGATTCTTTTTTACCGTTCATTCATAGAGAATATTCTCACTTTTTGTTTTATTGCTTGGTTCTTTTCAGTGTCAATAGGTAATAAGAACAAACTCAGTAAGAATGCCAACATGTCTAGTAAAGATTGTAGGCCAACAATTTCGTGAGGGCTCTGTGAATCCCGTGTGACTGGGAAAGGGAGGGCAATCTGCAGTGATATATCTCATCCCCTCAATGCAGAATATCTGCTGTCACCATCGGGACGGAGGTATAGGGTGCCGCCTCTGCGGACCTCCCAGGCCCAAAGATCTTTTATACCCTCTAGTATAGCCCTGCTAAATACATTATAGATGCATTATTAATTTCATATTCCACTAGGTTTGGTGTGAAGCACTTTAGGATCAAATATTCTATTCACTGTGTTATGTTATTGTGTAGTGTTGTACTATAGCCTATTGCACTTAATCGTTCTATGTCGAATTATCTTGTATATTGTTCTGTTTTTTTGTTTTTGACTATGTATTCTGACTGCCACAGATGCAAAAAGAATTTCTGAAAGGACAATAAATTTATACTAACTAAGAAGAACTGGATAAACCACAGGCGATCTCACCCACAGGTTTTCCGAAGAGTGCTTTTGAAGCCTCTTTTTTGTCAGAGCCATGCTGCAAACAGGTGGAGCATGCAGGCCTGAGTCACTGCAAGGTAGCTATTTGACCTTAGCTGGCTTAGTTAAAGCTAATGCTAATGATGCTAATTAATGTTGCTTTAAATACATTTTGATCAAGAATGTGTTATATTTGATACATGAGTTCCTACAACCTCTGTATCACCCCAATATTCTAAAAAGAGAGAGGGAAAAAATACAAAACAAAATTAAAAAAGAAAGAAAACCAAATAAATTAAAAATACATAATATACCAAGAATGAATGAAAAATGATTATTTAGAAATTGTTAAAGGCACTACTCAATATTTGTTATTTTATTTCAAAATATAATAAATGTTTCAAATAAAATAAATTGGGATTTTTTTGTCATTATTTCATATGTCAAACATTGAAGGGTTAAGCATCCTCTTGTCAAATGTCGCTATTTAAGCAATATCTGAAACTAGTGTTGCCAGAGCTGAACCGAGGCCTGCTGCTCATGGGCCGCAGTCGCCTGTGGGTCGGGCATTTCTTGTCATGGAAAACGTGTCCGTTGTTTGTAGCCTGCAGTCCCTGCTCAATGGTCAGTCAAGCTCCAAGGACTTTATTATTATTTCCTTTTTATTTTATGTGATACTCAGGAGATAGGATATCAATGCCACTGGTTTTTATACCAAGGCAATCTTAACAGTTGAGAAGTATTGATCATTAGCATCATTGGCTTCTAAATCTTGGTTTCAGGTATTAACAAGCAGGAATATAGAGGGCATTTACAGGACATGTTAAAAAAAGGTCTGTGAACGACTGGGACCAGGACTTGTGTTCCTGAGCAAAATCTACCAGTCTTCAAGATTAGCCTCTGAAGTTTAAGAAATTGAAGTTGAAGTGGGTGCAACACAATTCCAGATGTACCAGAGACTTGTTTCTATGCTTTAAAGGGGACCTGTTATGGCATCTAATACCTATTTTAAACAGGCCTTGAATGTCTTAAAAACACGCTTTTGATTGTTTTTGCTAAATAAATTAGAAATTCAGCCTCTGAGCCATGTCTTTATCTTCCCATTCTCTAACCTCATTATCTATGCTGGATTCTGACTGGGCGGGGAGGCTATGATAATGAGGCTCTGTGCTGATTGGCTGCCTGAATGACGTGATACACCGCTACGAAAAAATGGCGGAAGCTCCGGCCGGCAGAGTTGTTTTTGTTGTTGTTCCGGCCAGAGTTGGTTGTGGGCGTGGTTTCACGCATCGGAGGCGAACCGATGCAAATTGCATTTTGGTTACGTAACGACGGGAGCAGAATCTGAACGGCTCGTAGAAGCCACATCACACTGGACGGCTCATCCGGGCGGCTGTACAGACACTGCAGAATTTGGTTGATTTCCTCCTTCTCTGTGTTGGCAGGCTGAGGGGAAACCACTTTATATATGTTAAAGCAAGAAAAAACGTGTTTTTCATAATAGGTCCCCTTTAAGTCACTGAGCTTGTCTACCATATGAGCTGTTCCGTACTTCAAGTTTCCAATAAATTATGACAGTAATTATTACTTTTACGGGGTCAATTTGTTTCTTAAGGCATATTTTATGTCGTTGTTTTTTTTTTTTTTCTAAAAGGGTTGTCTGCTATGTTGTAAAATCACTAAAGAATGCCTCATAGTTATTTTTGCTTGGCTCCCTTATGACTGTAGCAGAATATCAGCCCTATTACGATACATAGAGAGTAGGTGGGAGAGGGTGCAATGGATAAGGGGAGGCAAGCAAAGGCAGCGCCCCTGGACATGGAGTCAACAAAAAGGAAAGAAGCCACAAAGAAGAAGAAATTGGACTTATTAGAGAAAAGAGTGAGCGGGAAAGGAGGGCAAATACAGAGAGACAGGGATGTTGTTATTTCGTTGGTATAAGACAGTCGCACGTATACAGCCATTGCTGCTATGATAAACTATGAATAGGTCTCTTTTCTCCCTCTGTGTTTATCTGTTATAATGGACTGCTTCCATGCCAAAAATATTCCTCTATGACGTCAAATAGAGCCTTGCTCAACAATCTGTGTGTGTGTGTATGGTAATGTCTGCGTCGCCTCTGTTCAGTAGCTGAAGGCTACTGCTCCCTATGATTATTATCCAACAAAAACAAAAGAAATGTGCACCTCTCTGCTCACTCAACAAGACAAACACACTTTAACAGGGCTTCTTTTTCTCTGCAGGGCCACCGAAGGATCCACTCATTGTTTTAAAATACTGTAATCTAGTAAAGACTAAATAAGCCTCCACAGATTCATGTGCTGTTTGTAGAAGACATTTACTGCAAGTGAAAGAAAACACCCCCAACGCTGTTAATGCAATGATATTTCTCTCAGTACCCAATAAGGCAGGGGAAAAATAAAAAAAAGATAGTTTTTGTGACTTTCATAACTTTGACTGATAATCAAAATAGTTTTCACGGGGCCCATAGGCCACTTGTTACACAGTTATCGCAACCTGCAAAACGTACAATGTTGTGGTGTTTCAGCAGGAGTGACATCAAGATTTCCAGTTTGTGAATTTTTCCTACTTTTTCTGTTTTACATGTTTATTCCTGCAGAAATTAAGAAATATGTAAACAAAAGCAAAGCTTAAGACCAATTGGAGATGGTATGTTACCGTATGACCATAATCACTTCTGTATTGTTGGTTGTTAGACATTTCATGCTAGTGTTGTAGAGCAAAGGAATTATTCTTAGAAAAAATCACATTATAAAAACTGTTGTCCTACCTAAGACAACACATCAACTTCCAGTTAGCAAGGAGTGTCGAACCAGAATTATAAAACATGTTTCAAATGACATGCTTTCTTTTATTTTTCTTTCATCTTTGGCTGTTTCACCAAGTTATCGCATGTTACTGTTAAAGTTTTACATATTGTAAATTCCTAAGAAAATGACAGCAACATTAATCTCATTCATCTAATCTCTACCCTTTTTAAGAGATTAACAATTAACCATCAATTGCACCAATAACAGACTGCAGTCCTCTTCTTGACTGAAAATGTAACAAATTATGAAACCAATGAGTCAAGTTTCCCATTTGGTGTTCCTATTTTAACTGCTGTTTCTACAAAGACTAGCACAGACCCGTCCTTGTTCAGTCTTCACGTCACACAAGGTACTTCTTGCCTCCAAACCCAGCCAGCTTTATCTGCACATTAAGCCCTAACCTTTTCCCCAGTCTTACCCTGTACCTAATCTTAATTTTAACCATGAAAGTAGTTAGACTTAACAGTTTCTTCTATGGATTTGGAGCAATTGTAACTCGAGAGGTAGGACCGTCATCTGTTAACCTGATAAATGATGGTTACATTCCTGGTCTTGCAGTCCATATGTTGAAGTTTCTTTAGACAAGATACTGAACCCCATGAGTGCATTGATTGATGTGTGATTGCGTGCATTATAGCAATCAGGTCCCATAGAAATCTGCGTTGATGACTAAGGAGGGGTGTGTGAATGGATAAATATGGCTTTCAGTGTGAAAGTGTTTGGAGTGGTAAATTAAACTAGAATTGGGCTATATAAGTACATTACCATTCAAGCACAGTTTTTTTTTTAAATTTATTAACATACAGTGCAAACAACAACAGAAGACGACATCAGTTTGTTTGTGTGTGTGTGTGTGTGTGTGTGTGTGTGTGTGTGTGTGTGTGTGTGTGTGTGTGTGTGTGTAAATAAGTTAAACAAATAAATAATTATCATATAGAGTGGTGTAGCACTATACAATATAGAATAATAATATAGTAATATCCTAATATAACATAATTTTTATAAAATATTATAACATATAACCAAATTATATCACCATACTATTATATATAACAATATAATAATACTATAGTTTAACATCCCATGAGATTTCATAACTTAAAAGGAACCCTGGCTATTAAGACATGTAGGTCTTAAAAGATAAATGTTGGTATCAATTATAACAATGTGATATAAAAAACCTTTTTGATGTCTTCGTTTTTATAAAATTTGAAAATATAATTTAACTCGTAGGTCGCCATTGTTGTTTACACCGCAATGCATTCTGGGTAGTGACGTCAGACGGTGGCACCTGCTAGCCCCAGTACACTGTTTTGACACCCAGAAACAGATGAAAACACAGCTAAACAGGTGACGGCGCACCAGAAACACAGATGAAAATGCAGCTTAAAACATTAAGGTGACGGTGCACCTACGCCGTAGACGCCGTAGGCTACGCCGTAGCCTAATGCACTAAGATGCGCACGACTTTGATCATTTTTGCAGATCTCCCGTGCATCACAGCACACGAGAACTTTGATCCAGTTTGCCTGAACCGAGACGTCTTATGGGCTCCCTCGTCAGCCTCCACGGCCGGGAGAGTGCTGCTCATCTATTTTTTAGATACCTATCGCAGTTAAACTAATGTGGCTTATCTTCCCAGAGCCACCGTTCTACGTCATCGCCCCCAGAATGCATTGCGCAGGTAGAACATGGCGCCTCCCGCAGGTCAAAATATGTGATAAACATTGTAGATTTTTAAAGCAATTAGATTATTTTATGTGTTTCTAACAACATATTTTAGTATAAGAGAACAATTGTGGCTCATTAGGGACTACAAGTCTTAATAACCAGGGTTCCTTTTAATATAATAATAAACTATGAAACAATACATCATGATAATGCCAAGAATAATTATTAGAGTTAAAATTAGTAATTTATGTATTGCAATGAGGGGTGAGGTCAGACCGGGGCGTCAGGGAAGCGAGCAGGAGGCCCCCACCAGACTCCAGTTGCCCGAGGCAGGTAGGACGGCAGTGAAAGGAAAGCTCCCCTCTCTTTTTCATTTTATGTATTTTAAAAATGTTATATATACATTTTTTTTTTATTTATTCATTTTTTTCCCCCTATTCCCCTTCCCCCGCTACCCCTCCTGATTAATTTTGTTAGTTCTGTTAGATGTCATTTAGAGTCAGGAGGGATCGCATCTTTGACCGCATTCTAGCACAGTTTTGTCTCAGGTTGGAACCTCTGACGTACAAAAAACTCAAGACTACACAACGAAAGATCGAAACAGTGAAAAAACTCACCTGAAAACATACTCAAAAACAAACGGTGACCACTAAACAACAGTGCTGAGAAGTCAAAACAATTTTGATAGAAGTGCACTGAAATGTTTTTAGTGTAAGAGAGCTCATTCCAAACAATTTAGATTCCCAAGCAAGATATAATGCATGTTTTTAGAAGCCACAGTGCCTGGAGAAAACCTGCGAAGATGTGGAAAACATTTAACTCCACCAAGGCTAAGGTTCATTATGAATGTTATGTGTCCTAAATCCAACAATGGCTCAAAGACCCCATTGCACTGAAAAGTACCATGAGGGAGCAATGCTTCACAGAACCTTTTAAAGCAAAAGAATCCAAAAAATAAAGATGGAAGGCCAATTAAAAAAAGAAGAGAAAAAAATCAGCCCTAAGTCAAGTTCCTCATTCCGACTGACATGCCTTCCATTGAGGAAGCAGAGAGTATGGACTCTGGGATGTGCTCATCCTTCACCCAAGCCGAGGTCGCTGAGGTGGTTCGTAAGCTCCTCAGTAGCAGGGCACTGGGGGTGGATGAGATTCGCCCTGAGTACCTCAAGTCTCTGGATGTCGTAGGTCTGTCTTGGTTGACACGCTCTGCGACATTTCATGGAGGAAGGGGACAGTGCCGCTGGAGTGGCAAACCCGGGTGGTGGTCCCTCTTTTAAAAAGGGGGACCGGAGAGTGTGTTCCAACTATAGGGGCAAAGTCTACGCCAGGGTACTGGAGAGGAGAATACGGCCCATAGTTCAGGAGGAACAATGTGGTTTTCGTCCCGATCGTGGAACACTGGACCAGCTCTATACCCTCCACAGGGTGCTTGAGGGTTCATGGGAATTTGCCCAACCAGTCCACATGTGCTTTGTGGATCTGGAGAAGGCATTTGACTGTGTCCCTCGTGCCATTCTGTGGGGGGCGCTCAGTGAGTATGGGGTCCGGAGCTGTCGGGTCTCTATATGATCGTAACCCCCCTCCCTCCCCTCTGCCACGGACCCCCAGTATGTAGTTATCATGTAGTTATTTCCAGAGCGGCTCGGTCCCGCTGTGTGTGAGAGCGGGGAGCAGAGCGGTCCGGGCTGCAGCTGCAGGACTCTCCGCCCAGCAGCAGCAGCCCGCAGGGACACGTGAAGAGCCGTAGGGCTACGCCGTAGCCTACGCCGTAGCCTACGCCGTAGCCTACGCCGTAGCCTACGCCGTAGCCTACGCCGTAGCCTACGCCGTAGCCTACGCCGTAGCCCCCTAAAACCGGCCTGTCTTACAGGTGAATGAGACATGGGGTAGTTTTGTTGAAAATGTGCTGTCCAAAATGTCCTGGAAAACTCGACTCCTGCAAATGCGCGTTCCCCAAAGTTTGTGGGGGCGTGGCTTTGGACGGAGCGCTGATGGGGGGGGGAGGAGGGGGCGGGGCTTAGAGGAGGTGCCACTTTCAAATCTTGCTAGCTTTTTAAAATCATGGGTAATACCTTTAAGCAGGTCTCAGAAAAAAGCCTAAAAAGAATTGTCAAAATGGATTGACTTATGGCAAAATGAGTTCGGCTTTCAATCTAATAAAACTTCAAAAATGGTAAAGAAGTCGAGAAGAGGCTTAGAAGTTACAATTGAAGAAAAAAGGATGAAACGTTTAAAAGAAAGGTAAGAGTTTAAAGTAAAGCAGCAAGCAGCACCTTAGCCAATCCTAGAGCTGTTAAGAGGTTGATGTTATAGTTTATTGAGATCAATCGTTCAACCATGGCGGTGAAATGGAAATAGTATTTAAAAAAAAAAGTAAAACATCACATTGAAGATATATTTGACAAAGTGAATTCACACACATTCCAGTCTTAAAGTTTGTCTCAGAGATGTGGACTGCTTCGAAAGGGATGTAAAGGTCTGGTTCTTCTTTTTTGTCAGTTTTACGACTTTAATGCTTTGCTTTCCCACTCATGCCAAGCACTTCAGGGACCTTTTCAAATTCTCCTTTGTTTTGTTTGACCAAATGTATATTCCTTTTAGGGGGTGTGTGACTTACTCCCTTAGTGTGATCTCACCTAAAAAAGGTCTTGTGTATTCCACCCCACTTGGTTTGGAGTGTGTTTGTAACTTAAGATGTCGTAAACCAGGCCTTGAGTTTCAGCTTGCTTTCCTTTGTTTAGTCGCTGCTATTTTTAGATCGGTCCAGTTATATTTAGTGACTGGTCACCGAGGACTTTTTCTCATTTTTGTCTTTCTCCGCCGGCAGACTCAGCAGAGCCACTAAAACCAGCTGATAACGAGGTATCTGAGGCACTTTTAACTGATAGGATATCTACGACAGCTATTGTGTGATGAGAAATCCAGGCGTTATCGTGGTGTTTTCTTCCCCAACATCAACTCTGTGCTGCGCAATCTCATCTGCATGTGAAAGAGAGTTTATTTATTTATTTCTTCGTATGTGTGTGTCACCAGACCAGACAGCACATGATGCTTTTAACAGCAGAGGATATGAGGACTGCTATTTTTAACTCCCCTGGATCTCAACATAGACAAGTTGTCTTGTCTGGTGGGGCAGGTGTTTGAGTGTGTAGCACTCGTGTGTGTGTGTGTGTGTGTGTGTGTGTGTGTGTGTGTGTGTGTGTGTGTGTGTGTGTGTGTGTGTGTGTGTGTGTGTGTGTGTGTGTGTGTGTGTGTGTGTGTGTGTGTGTGTGTGTGTGTGTGTGTGTGTGTGTGTGTGTGGGTATGTGTGTATGCTGAAGGTGTGATTGAGAGGAGACATGTCACACTTGAAAAGATTGAAATGAGAGGCAACGATTGGCTTTTTTTCCCCCCAATATAGCTTGTGAGCCATCCAGTTAGAAACAATTGTATCAAAGATGTAATGTGATAATAATTTCTTAAATTAATTAAATTAAATAAGTAATTAATAAATGTCACGTAATTAGAACAGGTCGGGACAGAATAAGTGAATTTGCCACCATTTAATTAATTACTTTTGCTCAGTTAAGCTTTGGACAAAGCCAATACTGTGATGTGGTCCCTTTGGGCTCAGTGATTAATTTCTCAATCAATCAAATAGTTATTATCTGAGGTCTTCATTCAGTTTTCAATTCAAGCATCTGGTTCTTTGTTTTTTGGCCATGAACCCCCTCAAATGCTTCAGTTGATTTTTGGGGAAATAACAGCATGCCAGAGAGCACACTTTCAAGTGAATGATAAGTTGATACCAAACTCTTTCCCTGTTGTATTTATCCTTAGAAAAATATGATTTTTCTGTTGCTTTTTTCAATAACTTGCAACAATGTGGTGGGTTTCTGTTGTGCATCCTTTGGCTGGTCTTGCACACATTAATTAAGGATAAGAAAACTTCTATCAAACCTGTTAGAATTTCTCCACATTGGGGAATCTTACATTGTTGCAGCAGTTACTCATTCACTTTTTTCTGAACGCTACCATGCAAGAGTCACAGGTGACTAAAGAGCTGTTTAGTCGTTTTGCTTTAGAGAACCCTCTACGTGCTTGTACCACTGCTGAAAAATTAAAGCTTTGTCTGTATCCTGGACGAAACAGGCTCACAATTTGTCATTCCAAGCAAAGTTTCTATTTATGCATGTGAAATTAGGATATGTAGCTGTACCTGAATTCCAGCTTTATCAACGTTATAATAAACACCACAATACTCTTTAGGTCCCTCTCATTCCACCAAGACACAACTGGGTGATGGACAAGGCACTTGTAAAGTGGAGTCCGGACTTGGACGTAAGCAGCAGATGTTTTGTTGGGCTCTGGGTTGTAGGGCAGGATTTATGTTCAATTGATTCTGGCACATCCCAAGGAATGGGATCTTGAACATTTTCACGTCAATCCCTTGAAATCTTTATCATGTTCAATGAACTGCTTTCTTGTGGTTGCCATCCAGAGGAATGACAGAAACTACCGTATTTTCGCGACCATATGGCGCACTGTGTGGAAAGGCGCACCCTCAGTTTTGTGTGTCATTTTTGGTTTTAAAACACACATACGGCGCACCGACCCAAAAGGCGCCGTCTACGGAGAGGGAGCTGCACAGACACGCGTTGCAAAACACACACGCGTTAAAAATACAGCAGAAGCAAAACTTAGTTTGATATTTTATTTCACTTTTCACATCAATCAAACCCTTCAAAGGTTCATATTCTGTTTCTGCATTAAAGAATTTTAAAAAACCACCGGGTTGCTGCACAAACCTGTCTCGCCACTGATCATCTCCTCATCCATCCAGCCCTTTTCATTTCACTCTGGCTGGAAAAGTCTCTTTAGGGAACGCTTTTCTTTTAAAAATCCCGACCGCGGCGGTCCCGGGTCCCGCTCCCCGTTTGCTCCCTCGCGCTGGACCGGGTCCCGGGTCCCGGTCCCGGTCCCGGTCCCGGTCCGCCCCCCCGCGCTGGTCCCGCGGCGGACCGGGTCCCGGTCCGCCCCCCCCCCCCGCGCTGGTCCCGCGGCGGTCCCGGGACCCTCGCGCTGGACCCGCTCACACACACGCGCTGTCGGGGAGCCGGTACCGGGGTTTGTATCCGACAGGAGCTCCGTTAATTCAGCTGCGCCAGTCCGAATTTCCAGACCTGTCTCAGCTTCTTGATCATCATCATCCCTTCATCCAGCCCCCTCTTTTCATTCACCCTTATAATGACTCCGGCTGGAAACCTCTTATGCAAAGTTTTTCTTTTAAAAATCACCATAAGTTTCTGTCCATCAGCTGCGCCAGTCCAGCACCACATAGCCTACATGAGAATCTGTGTGTCGCGCCGCAAATACACACACGCGCATGTCGGGATCCGGTACCGGGTTTGTAACCGACAGATTTGGCTGCAAATCTCGGAAAGTGAAGCTGATCTGACCTGAGACAGACCCCAGAAATCTCTGCTCTTAAAGCGGCCGGGAACCAGGTCATCGGACGCGCTTGGGGAACCAGGAAGTCGGCTGCAGCAGCGACCATCACCGCGCTGCTGCAGCCGCTGCTTTAACCGGGGAATGTGGACGGTTCCGACCGGCCGGCGCTGCAGAACACTCACACACAAGTGTGCTTATTTAAATAGAGCGGAGCAAAACTTAGTTTGATTGTATTTTATTTCACTTTACACATCAAGCAAATCCTTAAAAGTCTTCATCATCTGTTTCGCATTAAACAGCTCAGTGGATGGTCTCATTCAGCTTCACCCGCCCCCTTCTCTTTTTACCTTCTCATGGTGGCCGACCTGACATTACCGTAATTCAGGTAATAGACACGGCGCACCGTTTCTTAAGGCGCCCGGCACATTTAAAAAAAAAAAAAAAAAAAAAAAGTTGCGCCTTATGGTCGCGAAAATACGGTAAGGTCTTCCAGGACACGTAATCTGTGTTGTGACATCATAGGTTTGTCAAAGTTGTATTAATGCGTCAGTGCAAAAGCAGGTGTGAACTCTACCTACTTTTGTTACGTTGAAGTACTTTGCTCTTTCAGATGGTGGTAGACCCACTCTTTTAAAAACACATACATGTACCTGTAAAAGAACAGTGGAACAGAAATCTTGAGAGAACTCCCATGACCACCAGTGGCTTCTGCAGAACAGATTTCACAGATACTGCCTTTAAGATGAATGTGCCACATGCTGTTAAGAGAAATCTGCCTTTTTTGATTTGGTTATGGCTCTGCAGAGGTTGTTTTACTCTCAAGCTTATATCAAAACGCCTTATAAAATCATTCAAAATAATTAAAAAACAATTAAACTATATTTAGTAATGAACAATTGCATTGAAAGCTGTAAATCACAACTGGCAATGTTTATTTAAATAATAGCCCTTAAGTTTACTGTAAAACCCAATGAGACACATTTTGCTCACCTGTTTTGTCTGTCAGGTGGCTGTCAATATTAGACAATACTACAAAAGATCCATGGATAGTCTCATCTAAATGTTTGACCTGATTCTGCGTATCCCATGACCGGCCGTGTGCACAGCCCTCTGTGTATTGCAGCTCAGTGTGGGAGTATCTGCTGCTGCTGTGATGGAGACAGGGAGTGACAGGTCTTACAGCATGACCTCCTCCTTTAGCACCACGCTCAAAATCGCTTCAGTTTCTACGACACATGAGCGCACACACATACAGCAGTACAAAGCTATAAGAGAGCCTCTGAACAACGCTGGAGCCTGAGTCTGGAGTGAATAAATCTCACATACAGATACGATACCATTAAACTGCGCTCAAGGATCTTGATGCAGAGGGGATGAGGCGCTCACCAATTTTGTCATTCATCCCCACAGACACAAATAATGCAAGCAATGATTTCCCACACCCTTAAGAAGCTATGACGACAGGGAGGAGGAAGTGCTAGCTCATGCAAAGAAATTATACACCCCGCTCTAAAATCAGCCGCTGCACTCAGTCCATGTTTTCTTCTTGTGTCAATTTTCATCCCGTACGATGCCATTTCACAATGATGAGTTTGACCTACTCTGTATCGTCGAAGCACAACTCAGTTAACATAATGGATACGATGATGTCAAGTGTTGTGTGGGACCATCCAATAACGCTAAAATCATTCTGGAGGAACAAAACAATGGTCTACATCTGGTTTGCTAATGTGAGGCCAGCACAAAACCTGGAGTTCTTGAATTACCACGAGAGCCTGGTTCTGGAAATGATTCCCATGTTATCGTAATGTACAACCTGGTGCAGTTTTAGTATCCATAGATACATTTCACATCCACGAGTACTGTTTTGAATGTGGGTGAGAATTTGTATGGACATAATCTGTTAAAATGATATTAAACTAACATGCTAAACTAAATTCAAGCATAAATATTGGTGTACGTTCTTTATTATTTTTATCTCTAGAGGGCCTGCTGCATAACAGTCTATGGGCTTAAGCAACTACATGTCATGATTTCACCTTGATTTGCACTTTTGGTCGACTTGACTTCTCACTTGTTAATAAAATTGTTAGAGTATAGTCATTTTTACTTTAAAGTTAGTATGGATCTGCAATTGACCAGAACATGGGCTTGGATAGTCAGGTCTTGGTGGAGCTTGGTCGGCGTTTCGGCGGCACTCTTTCATGAGCAACATCAGAAAGCAGCATGGATGGACACATTTGTTCAAATCGGTGTAAGCTAATGTTAATAAGCATCATGGGCTATATAGCATGAGATAAGCTAAACTAATAGAGGTAGATCGTGGTAACTGAGGTAAGGTGGGCATGTTCAAACCCACTGGCTTTGTTCATTCTGCCGAACATATCACCCAGAGCACCAAAGAAATGACCTTCACAACCACTCGTCAGCAAACAGATGGATGATGTCACAGAAGGGTTTTCCAATTCTTTATACTTTTCCCATTCTTATACTTTTCACATATTAAGAGGATTTCCTCATCTTATCTGACCTCTTCTCAACATAGATTATATAATCAAATGTCTCTATAAATTAGATATTGCTTCTAGGACTAACTTTATACGTATCTCTCCCAGTGGAGCCACATGCGTAAAACTAATGTGAAAGAGCTGAATCGTGAAACCTAAATAATATTCCTTAGCTGTTATTGTTATGTGTACTGAGAGAGTTTTAAATGATCCTCTTTAACCCAATCATTTCATCATGCTCCCAAATTACAATCAAAACACAATGACTGTCAGCAGGAAATTGCCCAAGCTGAGCATTTTGTTCCCTTAAAATTGAATGACACAATGTCTGTATGGATAGTTGTCGAGTCAGGAATACAGTTTAATATTTCTTGCATATTGATGAGTGGCATATTGTTTTCTCCTCCTGTAATTTTATTCCATACATAACTTACTCAACTGAATTATGAACCAGGGAACTTAATTATGTCACATTCATCTCAATTGTTAAGACTGCAGCATAACAAGTTATATTGTTTTTCTGTTTGTTTGTTTTAAGTGCATCACGTTTGGTTTCTGATTTAAGCAGCCTAATAATACCAGCATCACATGTAAGGGAACCTGCTATGTCAGCACAAGACCTCTCCATTAAGACAAGATTTTAAGGGGAGTTATGCCCTCTTGAGTAGCTCTTAACTTTAATTTTCCTGAAGTTGGCACATTCTGTTGACAGTTTGAATGTGGAAATGATTGAGTGCATTGACCAGCAACTGAGCCAAGACTTTAGGATTCTGTTACACCCTGGTTAGACCTGGTATTAACATTCATCCTTAGTTATCCGGTCAGAAGTGGTAAGCTCTTAAGACATCAGTTCACATCTTGCATTAATATTAGGGGTGTAACGGTATTTGTATTCGTCCCGTTCCGTCACGGTACGGGGGTCACGGTTCGGTACACGCAGTCATACGGCGAATACGTCTGACTGAGTAAAAAAAAAAAATAAATTAATCATCTTTTTTTTTTCCCCTTATAAATATCAAAAGTCACGTTCCATTACAGACCTAAATGTGTGCTAGTCTGTGCATATCAATAAATATATGTGCAATTCATATATCATCATAAATTGTAGGCTATAATAACGATAAAATGTTCTAATTCTTAATTTACAACTGTCCTGAACGCATCAGGACCGTGTGCCAGCGCGGATTGGGAGTAAAGCCTGATTTATGGTTCAGCGTTAAATCGACGCAGAGCATACGCCCAGAGGTGGAAAAAGTACAAAAATATTGTACTTAAGTAAAAGTACAAATTTTCTGCTTGAAAATTACTTAAGTAAAAGTAAAAAGTACCCATTAAGAAAATTACTTAAGTAAAAGTACAAAAGTACCTCAAATTAAATATAATAAAGTACCAAAAGTACATGGTGTAAAATGTACTTAAGTACAAAAGTAAAAAGTACAAAGTACAAAGTACAAAATTCAAAGTACAAAATTATTTTCAAAAGGATTGCAAAGAAATGAAGAATCCAAGAATTTGCTTACAACTCTAAATAATGGTGATATTATTCTGACCCCTTTAGCGTTTGTTTCCATTAACCCATTTTAATTTCGTCGGCTTGAGCGTCGGCTGCCGCTCAAGGCTGATTTATGGTTCCGCGTTACACCAACGCAGCGCCTACGGCGTAAGGTTCGCGGCGACACGCACCGTACGGTGCGCTTCGGCGCGTACCCTACGCCGTACCTTTCGGCGTAGGCTCTGCGTCGATTTAACGCGGAACGATAATTCAGGCTTCAGTCTTCATCGGTACTCGACGCGACGGCGGTTCCTCAGGCCTTTCCGGCCCGCCTCTGCGGCGCAACTCTCCCCGGGGCTGCGGCTCCTTCTCGGGGAGGCCGAGTCTCCCCGTCTGCCCCAGGTGTCTCGTCACGGACCCGCCGCCGGGCAATCACGGGCAATTTACTCGCCCCCCTTCCTTCCCGTCCGCCTTAAATCGACGCACAACTACGCCGTAGGCTACGGCGTAGGGTGTGCGTCGCCGCGTACCCTACGCCGTAGTTCTGCGCCGGTGTAACGCGGAACCATAAATCAGCCCCCGCTGTGCTTTTCTCATGGCTTTAATTTGTAGCGAGTAACGACGTGTCCAATTTTAAATGTAGCGGATTAAAAGTACGATTTTTTCCTTGAAAATGTAACGAAGTAAAAGTAAAAGTACAGAAAAATGAAAGTATCAATAAAAGTACAAATTCTCAAAAATCTTACTTAAGTACAATAACGAAGTACTTGTACTTCGTTACTTTACACCACTGCATACACCAACAGGTACGGCGCAGTCTACGGCGAGGTTACGCGCATATGCGCAACCTTCGCCGTAGGCGCTGCGTTGGTGTAACGCGGTACCATAAATCAGCCTTAACAGTCACAGCCAATTTGCCGTGAAGGATATTAGCGCTAAAGTTTAAAAGAGGACTAAATTTGTACAAAGTTTTGAATGTTACCCCGTTTTCCACGTTACCTGGATTATTTTGGGTTATGGAAGAGTCAACTACCGTTGGTGAGTCAGTGTAACCTTCTTAAATAATTTCTTAACAGAATGTTGTGGTAGCTTTGACCACCTGCCTATTTGAATGTGATTTGTGTTGTTGTCAACTAGACTGCCGAGTCTATTCTCTTTCTGAGCTCAGAAATGATGTTATAGACCGCTGTGTCTATATCTATCTAAATAGATTGTGTAATTTTAGACCAGTTAGGTTTTTTGTATTTAAGCTGAATCAAAGATGGAACTGAGTCAGTCCGTGACTATCTGAGTTTTCAGCTCCGCGCGTGTATGTGTGTGTGTGTGTGTGTGTGTTTCTGGTAGGATGATGTTGTTGAACGTTAAAATGACTATCATAAGGCCCATGGAGAATGCTCCGCCCCCAGACGGCTCTGCCCATATGCAGCAGTAGAGCAGCCCGGGTTCAAGTGTTTATTAAAAGTGCTCGAGCTCGTTACAATGTCCCATCCCGCGCTCACATAAAAAACATAAAAAATTAAAAACACTAATGCACAAGTTAAATGTTTTATTCTATTTATTTTACACTTTAATAAGAGATGCTTTTTAGTTTTGAACAAACTTTAACTTTCAAATGCTATGATCAAAATAAAGGAAGAAAAAACTCGTCTTACATTTGGGACTTTTTGTATTTTTTTTCCCGTTGTACCGAACCCATACCGAACCCGTACCGAACCGTGACCCCTGTACCGAGGTACGTACCGAACCGTGACTTGTGTGTACCGTGACACCCCTAATTAATATGCTTTTCCACATGTGTCAAGTGTCATCTTGTGACTGGATCTCACTTTTCCTGCCCGATATGTACATAAAAATTCCACTTAAGTTCAAATGCACTGTTGTTGTTTTCTTTCCCTGCAGGAGGTAGAACTGTATTAAACTGAGTTGGGTTGCGGAAAAAAGAACACCTTTCCTGTCTTATATAAATTAAAAAGAAAAAAATTGACTTGAGGGGTGACTTAGGGGGTGACTCAAATCAGCACAGTTGGAAAGTGACAACAAGGTGAAGTTCACATTTTGATATGACACAGTTGTTTTGTTAATGAGCACATAAATATGCTGGACAGAATAGAGTACAGTGTCATTGCTGATGTCCAAAAATGTCCCCTTGTTGTTGAATTGTGCCATACAAATAAACTTGCCTTGCTTTGTCATTGCACTCATTGGTCTCCAACCCGACCTAGCCAAAAATTAGATTGATTGGCCTGAGCAGATATCAACTTCAAGAGCTACTCAAGAAGATACAGATGGCTTCTATCGGTTGCCAACAAGAATCTCCTGGCTAAATGAAGAGTGGAAGGAGTGATTTTTTTTTTCTTTTTTCATTATGAGGTGGTTCGCAGCATTATGGTTGCAATTTCCTCACAACCCAACTCATGAACTGTTGAAGCTGTGTGTCTACCTATAGAATGCATATTTGGTGAAACTGTCTATAGACAGGGATTTGTTAACTTTGACACTTTTGTCGGCCACACTGCCATCTTCTTTTCTTCTATAACATGTTTTGTCTCATTTCACCTAATTTAATTTAGTGCACTATAATGGATCATTCTTAATACAGCATAAATGAATAGAGATCATTTGTCCACCTGTAATTGTGCTTGTCTGCAGTGTCCAAGCTCATGTCTGAGTTTTGCTGAATTAATTGGAAAATGATTCTCAATCAGGTTTAATGGAGTGGATATGAGTGAAGTGAATGCAGCCCTCGTTCGCTAGAACAAGACCAGGCCTGTTTCTACCGCACCAATCCCATTTGGTCCTAATTGAATTGTTCTGAGCCCCTCATCCATATATTTTCTTCACATGGAAGCTTATTACTTTGATTCTCTGCTTGCGTGTTCATGAGTATGGATGAGTGAATGACAAAGAGAGTTTATGCTCTTGTGCCAAACCTTAAATGTTCTGAGTAATATGGAAAGTAGAACAAAAACCCCAAATGAATATTTGACTAAATGGTTTTTCAACAATTCTCTCTTCTCAGGATGTGAAGTCAACCTTCTTCCAGTTTGGAGCCTCCATCCAGCAGGAGGCTCTGCTGATGTTGAACATCATGGAGGAGTATGACTGGCACATCTTCTCCATTGTTACGTCCAAGTTCCCCGGCTACCAGGAGTTCATCAACATCCTGAAAACTACAGTGGACAACAGGTGTGATTAGTTCCTTATTATTTGCTTATCACTGCATATGTGAGATTATTAGTGAACTTGATTAAATATGCCCAAAAGATGATGTAACACCATGCCGTCACTCACAAATTATTCATATTGAATAACAACCTACAGTATGTCGGTATTCAAATTGGTGGAATCGTGTCCTTACCTTTACAATTTTAAGGGCACAAGTGGAAAGCCCTAATTGGGTTACAGCTGAATTACAATGAATTTGATTAAATTAATTAGATTAAATTGTAATTAGACTGCAGTGGACTGCATGGAATTTGTTTTGTCTTTGCGTAAAGTACATTGAGATTACTTCTGTTGTGAACTGGTGCTAATTATTTGAATTGAATTTAATGATGCACTCATCACACTCAGAAAATTACGTTTGGAACACTGGACACGTCAAGGTGGCAGCTCGGGGGATTGGTTGTTGGCACTGTTGACTCAGTGCTAGAGGGTTTCGGGTTAAAATTACAGCTATCTAGGGTGTACCCCTAACGTTCGCGTCAAGGGAGCTGGAATAGACTCCAGCAGATCTCTTTGACCCTTAGTGGAGAGACATGATGAACGTTCCTCAGTGGTCACCATCTTGTTATCATAGTGAAAGTGGTAGGATACCCTTTACTTTTACAAGGTGAAAGGTTGTCAGTCAATTGTAAAACAATTAAGTCAATTTTGTGTGTATCCTACCATCAATATACATTTAAATATTGAGGGAAATCAAGTGAAGCAGCCAAAGAAGAATGCTGTGCACAACAACAACAGTTTTAAACTGAAACATCACTTATGTAGTGTTGGCCAGCACTCATGAAAATTCTCCACTTGTAACATACGTAGCCTACAGACTATAAACCATGCTAACACCTCTTTGAAACTGATTTGAAAGATAGTACAAGTGAGGCTACTAAGAGAATGATAATAGTATCAAAACAGTGTCAAAACTTAATCAGATAATAATAAAAAAAAGGAATCACTTTTGATTTTGATGCTGCGCCTCCCTCTGATCATCACAATCACACCTGCCAATTTTCAATAAGATCAAATTTATGTTTATATTTGCACATTTAGCCTGTGCTTTTATCTAATGCAACTTTCAAACTGAGGAATACACTAAAGCTACAGTATGAAAGGAGACCTTGCAGTACGTGTACAAGCCATCAGAAGGTAAGGGATAAAGCAAAACAGTGTAGGCAGAAAGGTGAACTGATAACTGCAAAAAAAAAACAAAGTTCAAAGCAATAAAGTGATAGATATGTTAGCATGTTAGGAGAGAATTTGAATTTGGGGAAGGTGTCTTTTTAATAGAGTTTTGACGATGGAAAGGGATGCCTCTTTCAGGTAGTTCATTAAACCACTGAAGAACTGCCTGCAAGAACAACCTGGACTGGCCTTGTTTGTAGGAATGGCAATCCAAGGTAACGTTCCTGTAAGAAACTCAGTAATCAATTGGGAGTATAAGTCTTTAAGATGGAGTGTTTGATGGGAGCGGAACCAGAAAACACTGTACAAGAGAACATTGGTGATTTAAACGTGACCCTGGTAGCTAGTGGAGCTCAGTGAGTAGCGGCCTGATGTAAGCCTTTTTGGGATCATTATAAACCAGATGTACTGCTGCGTTCTAGATCTCTCTGGGTATTTGGAAAGCACCTGGAGACAACTTGTATTTTAATAAACGCTATATGAATACAATTGAATTGGATCATCTGTACAGGATTCATATGCTGGTAGACCAGCAAGGAGAGAGTTAAGGTAGTTGAGATGAGTGTTAACCATCGCCTGTACCAAGACTTGGCTGCCATACCAAATAGCTGCCATCCAAAATAAATAGTTGTAGAGGAAAGTGGCTAAATTTGTACTTCATTAAACTTATTCCAGCATTTATAGAATTGCTTTAAATTGCAGCAGCCACCACCTGTCTGAAAGGAAGCCATGCCAATTTATAGTGTTAGGACTGACTTTAAAATATCTGAACAATCGTAATACATAGGGGTGTAACGATAAACTAATCTCACGATACGGTACGATACACGATATTGAGGTCACGATAACGATACGATACGATAGTAATAGTCATGAGGAAATTGTCTTTTATTTGAAAGACACAAAATACAAAATAATGCTGTGCGTTTGCCCTATTGTTACAGTTTGTAATGCTTTATAACTGTTTAAGTTTTAAAGAGAAAGCCAGGCCAACCATTTTCCAAAAACTGAACTAAAAGTAAATGTCAGGTTTGGATTATGCATCTTCAGTTCAGTACAAATATTTTGCCACAAACTGAATAGTTTCTCTCATGTATGATTTGACTTTTTTCTTTTCCAGAAATTTAACAACTAAAATTAAATAAATAAATAAAAGTAAATAAATACATGCAATTTTACATCATAAAAAAGATTGATTCATGCTCACCTTATAAGTGTAAGAGGAGATTTATTTTTGTTAAGAAGGTTATTTTGTTAATTCAGGGTTCATTATTTTATAAATATATTCTTTATATTCTGTAAATCAGGGACTATAATTACACTAGTCAGTTTATCTGTAGTGATTAGTATGTTTTAGATTGGGCGGAGTGATACAGCACTAGGTGCTGTGTTGATGTTCTAAAATCCTACGCTGTTGAGCGGACTTTGAAGTACACTGGAACTTAGCAGAAGTTGTCCCTGTGTTTATCCTACTCACGACCCCAAAAAGGTTTAATTTAATAAGGTAAGGCTTAACTCTACACCAGACTTACATAAGTAAAGGTTCAGAGCTCAAAACGGGACCACAAAACGGGACTAGTTTCTTCTGAGCGGAGTAAGATTTTGGTCCGCGCGGTCCGGTCGCGGTCGGATACGCGTTACTAGTCAACACAATGGATTAATATTAATAATCCAATATCGCGATACATTTTGCCACCTCCACGACACGTATTGTGACATTTTTGTATCGCAAAATTTCGTGGCACGATATATTGTTACACCCCTAGTAATACAACAAGTTCAAACAGTTGAATTTGTGGTTATGTAGCTTATGTAGCATTGGTTAGCATTCCAGACTGCCTGAGCAGGTTGAGACTTCCAGGTTGAGACGTCCAGGTGTGCAACTAAAATTTGTTCCTTGAATGGCCGCTAGAGGTTGGCTCCAAATGCAAGTCAGTCTCCATTAGCTGCCATGTTAAAATGTCCAACTTAAGAGCAGAATGAAATATATTTACAGTGTGGTACCAAAAACCATTATGGTCTCAATCGTTTGATTTCACATCCATGATGATAACTATATTTTTTGTACCATGCCAGGAGAGTTTATATAAAGCCATAACTGTATTCCTTATATGATTGATTGACAGTCTGCTAAGCCAATGGCTAGCTGTTATCACTTCCTCACATGTAATCGCCAAGCGTACTGTGCTTAGCAAAGCAACCACCCATTTGTATCAACCCTGCAGTGGCTAAAGCTGACATACAGTAAGCTGTCATTTTTGTTTTCGCTCTCGAGACATCATGTTATACGATGTATCTCACTGTAAATGACTCTCGGCACCTCTGCAGATATTTTGGCGGGGTTCCGTTGAAGCCGCTGCGAGCAAAGTAACTTTGATTGACCTGCGGTGGGCGTGTTCCAGTCGGCTTCTCGATCAAAATAGCTCAGCCTCGTATGAAGAAAAACAGAAGGTTAAAAGTAGATAAGCTAGTAATAATTGGAACAAATACATGTACTGTTTAAAACACAGCTCTCCAAACAATTGGTAATTTCTTTTGTAATACAACAGGGAAATATATACTATATATACTATAATATATACTATCACCTGGGCCACAGAACCCTGGTTAGCAAACTGAATGATTTCTGACTTAAAATCAAGTGACAGAAATGTGTTATACCTTATTTCTTTTCTTTTGCGTGAATTTCTGACTTTATACTCACTTGGACCCCCCACAGCCTAAGGCACAAAAAAGTGTGTATGTGTACAATACCTCTATGGTCGTCATTGTAGCCTTTTTAGTTTTGGCATTTGGGACATGTAGAACATCATCCCTTTCAGACAGCAAGAAGAGGACACCAAGTCCCAAATCACTTTCATAGTACTCTCCTTGGCCATTGTTAGATTTGTACATTGGGGCTAGAAATCCCTTGTTTCCGTACCATGTCACACTTTATAATACTCACTTGAGTATCTGCATCTGTCTTTGTGATCTCACTCTGTTAGCTCTTGCTAGCAGCTGCTAACACCTGACACCACAGAGTCCGGTTTATGACATTGTGTTGTTTAATTACCAATACATTTTTTTTCTGCATTTGTTACTCCTGAAAACAGGCAGCTAGTTGTATTTAAGACAAATACATTTTCTTTATAAATGAGCACTTGTAACTTTCTGCTTTTTTTTTGTTTGTTTTTTTCCAAGCTAACTGGCACCAGAGTTTTACCTGAGAAAGAAAAACTATAAAAATATAAACACCAACTTTCCATTATTGGAGTCTATACTCTTGTCTTAGTCTCTCTATGTTAAATAATCTGTCTTTGGCAAGAGAAGTGTTCCACCACTGCAGTTTACTAGTTTTTACTATAATGTATGATATAACATTAAATTAGATCCTTATATAAGTCACAAAAGTAGACAAATGCAATGTCCTTAAGCTGATAACACATAAACAATTAGATTGTCTTATGCACACCCCCTCTTTAAACATTGACAGTGCTTGTGGGAAAACTTAGTGAAGCCACCTCCTAACAATGTTCATGGCAGAAGAAAGCAACTGTTCCCAATGAAGCAGATAACTATTCCCTTTGGAAACTTTTCTTGTGAACAGATAAAAAAAAATGGTACATCCTAAATGTATCCATTATAGTAGAGGATGTGGGTAAACTGTGATTGTGGATGACAAAGTATGATGATTAGTTATTGCTTTGCTGCACCAGTGCTTAAATGAGATGATTTTTATCCTGTCCAAATGTACATGTCAATGATTCAGTGATGTGCACGGTGGAATATTTTTTTTAAATACCTTGTCGCCTTTTCTGCATCTTTCCCGACGTAATTGTGGCAATTGCTGTACATAGTGGTGATATTATGTTACAACTTCAACCTATATCTAGCCCATATAGTGTGATGATATTTTTAGATGATAAACTTATAGAAATTAATCAGCTGCACATGAAGACTTTTCCGATTTTGTCACTTCTCGAAATGTGACATGTAGCGCATCAAATCTTACTCTAGTGTCTAATTAGATGCTTTTAACTCAATATTCAAATTTAATGTTAAATAAAAGTTAAGTGTTTAATAAAAATGTAAGGCTCGATGTCTGTAAATTATGGCCAAACACAGACTAATCCAGCGCAAATGCATTGAACGAATGTCGGGGTGTAATTTCAGAATCACTGCAGGTCCTGGGGTAATTTTAATCCAGTGCAAATAATAAATAAGACTATGTCAGGGTGGCTGACAATGGAGCAGGACAATGATTCCCAAGCATCAGACTAAACCCACACTGGAATGGACTCAGAAAAAGAAAATTGCAATTTTGGAGTCGTCCAGTCAGAGCCCAGACTTTAACCCCTTGCCGTGGAATGATCACAAGAGAGCTGTTCACACCAAACCTCTTACAAAGATGTCTGAGTGAAGCAAATCTGTGGGAAAAAAAATCATCCTGTGTAGGTCTGATCTACTCATAGTGTTTGAAATTACAGCTGCCAAAGGAAGCTTAAGCAGGGCACTGAATACTCTCTGTGTTCATTAAAGACACTCGAATTTTCTGTTATAAGCTTAAGCAAATTGTGTTTTCGATAATTATTTTAACATAGATAGAGGTCATCTCATATTTTACAAAATCTGTTCATGTATCTCGTATATATGGATGTTAAACAACATGCAGAAACCTCTTTTATTTCCTTCATTTTTGCTCTAATCTAATATTAAATCTAACAAGTTAACAGCAGCTGAATTTCATTGTGCTCAGTGTTATTTTTTGTCATCCTTTGTCCCCAGTTACTATGATGCTAAGGTATTTACATGAGTGTTTGCTGTTTTTATTATTTTTGCCGTGTAGGTTATAACCTCCCGGGACTCGAACGCAGTACATCATGTTGTGTGTGTGTTTTGTCAGTGTTGCCACTGACCAAAATCAGTTTGCAGCTCCTAAAAATCCTGCCACCATTACCAATCATTTTAATTCTAATGGGTAATGATGTCTGCCCTTTGCAGCACCTGAGCACTGTTAATAGTCCGCCAATTGGATGTTGACAGTTTTTCTCCTGTTCTTGTTATTCCTGCTTTAGTTTTGTGGGCTGGGACCTGCAGAATATCATCACTCTGGATGCAGTAGAAGAAGACAGTCGTTCTCAGATCATGCTCAAGAAGGTCCAGTCTCCTGTAGTCTTGCTCTACTGCTCCAAAGACGAGGCCGTCTACATCCTGGACGAGGCTCGCTCTCTGGGCCTGACTGGGTTTGGTTACATCTGGATTGTGCCGTCACTCACCACCGGAAACCCGGAAATAACGCCAGAGACGTTTCCATCGGGAATGATTTCAGTGTCGTACGATGACTGGGACTACCCGCTGGAAGCACGAGTCCGGGATGGTCTTGGGATCATAACGTCTGCAGCGGCAGCCATGTTGGACGAGTATGGCGACATCCCCGAGGCCAAGACGTCCTGTTATGGCCAGATGGAGAAAACCACAAAGCTGCCGCCCAGCGCACTACATAAGTAAGCATAACTGTTGGTTTTTAATTGCATTCTAGTCTCTTGTGACATAAAGTATTACTGTACAAGGAGATAAGAGCTAAACAATGTCAAGATCACAGTTGTAAAGAAATGTGTTCCAGTGTCCGTGTTGGGGTTGTGTGTTTGAATGCATCATATCCTACGAGAATGTCGGAGGTCTATGTTACATAATGAAATCGCCAGTGGCTACAAGACCAAGAGATTTAGAATAACAGCTATGGCAAAAGAGGATTGTTGGCGTTAAAGATATAGAGGGAATATAAAGCGGTTTGATGTGGAAGTTTATGATTTCTGCAGAGGAAAAAAGAGGCAAGGGAAGAAATTGACACGGGGGTAGCAGCAGGAAGCCACTACAAATGAGTGCTCTCCCAAATTGAAGAGCTCCTCGATGGGTCCTTCTGTTCTTCCGCTCATCTTTTCTTCCATCGCTCATTCCCTTTTCTTCACTCTCCTTCTCATCATGTGCTCTCCCCGCAGCAGCCAGTGGGAGATGTTGCAGGTCTTGCCAGCTCTGTCTGGCTTTCCATCTGGCAGAGGGGAAAGAAACACACACGAGGAGTGTTTACATTCCAATATTGTTTTTATTCGACATAATGATGTGTGAAATGAATATTCGTACGTCTGAATGACAGAATTTGATTGCCGAATGCATTTACAAAAACAAAATAAGATGCGTTGTCTGTCTCCAAGATCCTTATGTCTCTAAGTTAGAATGCTAAATCTAGAAAAAGATTGTCCAAAAATTTAGCATATCTCCCCATAATTTTGCCAAAGTACAACAACATGTAATTTAATCTATTATAAATGACATATTATATAAATAGACAGCAGTTGTGTCATCTTTATCCAGTTCAATTCCTTGCAAAGATTTTGATCATTTCAGTGTTGATCCAGAACATTGTGTTGTGCATGAATTAAAGTTTTGATGGCGTCAACATATGACCTTACCGTCTCCCTGATGGATTTTTATATCTTTGAATTGCTTCTCAATCATGTTTCAACTGCACAGACATTTTGGAAGTAGGTTACATGTGTTTTTATATATTTACATAAAAAGAAACACAGATACAAAGTCTTGCACTACTAAAATTTCATCTTACTTGTTGACCAAATTAGTCACTGTTGTTGCCAAACCTGAGATGAGATCAAATTTAACTCTTGGTAAATAAATGACAGAAATAAGTATGGTAACGTGAATACATGTTGGGCATGTAAACCAGGTCCCCATCTGGCCTTTTACTTCTAAACAAATTAAAGCTCTGCAGCCATACAAAGATCCTCACCTCAAGAGTGTGTCTGGTGGGTTGTGTCTTTGGTGCAATACTGGAAAAAAGGAAAAAAGGGGGGGGTTTACAAGTAAAGAATAACAACTTGTCCTAGGATTTTTCTCATTCTCTTTGCTGGGGTGGTTTATCATTAGGTTTTAATTTGTAAAAAATGTTTTTATTTTTATTCCTAATTTTATCATTTGTCCAATACCTGAGGTTGCTTTAACACATACACGCTTACAGAGATTACACCTGGATTACAGATCAAATGTACCTTAACCTTCCCTTGTTCCTTAACTTTCCCTTAACCTGGTGCAGTTTTCTTGGTGAATAAATAAGCATTTGGGCAATTTCATTTATTCATTTATCTTGTCTGCAATTGTCCTAGTTATTTGCTTTGTTAAATAGGCCCTCCAGAAAAACGCAATTACGCGATCGCATAATTCATTGCATAATCAGCCAAATGGCGCAGATTACGCCGGGATACATTTATTCCTAAAAGGGCGCATATTTCCCGCGATGATCGCATATGTCCGCCCTGAATATGCGAATTATGCGGGGCTCGCTTGATTTCACAATAGCCGCACATTTTCGCATAAAGTTTGGAAAAAGGGGGGAGTGTTGTGAGTGACATGTCGGGACGCCCGGTCGCGACGTGCGGGACCCGCCCGGGTACCTCCGCACCCCTCGCAGAAACCGCCACCCCCCAAACAGCAGCTCTCACCCGCGGGGGTGAGAGGAAAAAGGGAGTGCCGTCTCCGTCGAGCCCCCCGCTTGCGCGGTGGACGCGGGTGCCGGTGGACTCAGGATCCGCGCTGACCGCGCACCACTGCGCCTGCGAGGGCTGGCGGAGGCGGACACACGCTCCCATCCACTGGGGGATCTTGGCGGCGGACGCGTGGGGTGACGGAGCTCTGGCTCGTCCCCTCACCGCGCCGGTGCACCCGGCAATCACCCGAGCACTGAGCCGCGGGCTGGGGGGGAAAGAGGCGGCCGGCCTCCGGGCCGCCACCGCCCCTCTCCTCTCCACCCGCGCTCTCCTTTTTTTCCCTCGCCTACGACCTCAGATCAGACGAGACAACCCGCTGGATTTAACTAAGCGGGGGAAAAGAAACTAACAAGGATTCCCTCAGTAGCGAAGAGGGAAGAGCTCAGCGCCGAATCCGCAACTTCCTGCATATTTCGCATATTTTTCAACTTTCCGCATATTCCAAGACTTCCCGCATATTCCGCAATTTCACTGCATAAAAGCACATAAAAAACCCGCACATTTAATCGCATAATCAATGATTTTAGCCCGCAGAATCAAGGATTTTTGCCTGCGTTTTTCTGGAGGGTCTAGTTAAAGGAGCTTGAGGCTCCTTTTAAGAAATGAGACTCTATAGCGCCACCCTTCACCACGACGGCCGTCGGGGGTACTGCAGCCAACAGCGAAGCCGGCACGGGAGAACGAGGTCATTTGACGTCACATCCGCAGGACAGCGCGGGAAATTCCGGTCACAATTGCAGCACATTTTGCAGCACACAGCCTGTTCAAGGCAACGGAGAGATACGCTAGAGGGCTCATTCTTTTTGGTTTGGAACGCTTCATCTGACATTATTACTAGAAAACTTAAAACGCTTACAAATTTTTTTCATAAATCCTGCCTCAATCCTGCCTCAAGCTCCTTTAAAGTAACTGTACCGTATTTTCTGCACTAAAAGGCACATTTAAAGTCCTTAAATTTTCCCAAAAATTGGCTGTGCACCCTATAATCCGGGGCGTCTTATGTATGAATTTTGTTGTGCTTACTGACCTCAAACCAATTTTATGTGGTACGCTGCGCTCAAAAATAGTGCAGTTTTAGTTTGACTTTAGTAGCGACGAAACCGCTCCGCTTGATTTGTTGAACCATTCAGCTGACACATTAGAATCAGCCCTTGGTTGGATACAGGTTGCAATGTCAGACAACGGTAGATAACTAATTATGTAGTGCTGGCAAGTAACCACCATCCAACACCTAGTCCGTGTTACCTTACTATAATTAGACGTCAAGACAACGTTTTGTTTTCAGAGTAAACCCAATTTTCAAATCTATATCATAATCTATTATAATCAAATATTGGAATACAACATTGTTCCAACCTCACTCTAACCTCCGGTGTCCGCTATAGCTGGTAACGATGAACCAATCAGAGAACAGGACGTAGTACGGCGCTTATTTACGCCACTTTTTATTTGTGGATTTGTGGAAGACGAATTATTTAAAAAATTGAGTGTATTTTTCTGTATTTGTTAGAACTGACCAGTATTATTTGTGAACGAGTTGAATAAAGTTCGACTTACCAGACTGTTTTGTTTCGCTTTATATATGTTTTATCATGCGTCTTAAACCCGGTGCGCCTTATGTATGAAAATAGATCCGTTCATTGATATTGCACCTTATAATGCCGTGCGCTTAATGGTCCGCAAAATACAGTATTTAAAAAAATATTAATTGTCCTTTTAACCTTGCGTGGAGCTCTTATACATTTTAGACACTGGAATAATCTCATGTTTTTTAAATCAGGTGCACACAAAAATGTAGTTGTCACTGACGTGGCTGAAAAGTTTTCCAGACCATAGTCGTTTTTCTCTCTCTCTCTCTCTCTCTCTCTCTCTCTGTCTTTCTGTCTCTCTCCCTCTCTCCACAGAGAGTGATTCTACTGTCAAAATAACTCCAGTGGGTTTTCAAGTGCCAATTCCACACCAACAGATCTCTGTTTTGTCAGGAAACACAGATGCACCAACGGGAATGACCAAATAACCAGAGCCAGCTGACTCCATCCTCAGCAGGCTGACTGCCTTAGGTTGTTATCCAAGTGATGAGTGCCCACAGATGGCTGTGTTGTGGGTGAGAAGGTTCAGCCAATAGGACTTGAGGGCCAGGAAATGAGAAACATGATTGGTCAATGCTAGGTCTGGGACATGGGCCAGTGTGAGTTGTTATACCATTAGTGGCTGTCAGGGGAGATAGGAGAACATGGTCAGCAGACACGCTCACATCAAAAGAGGTGGGCCGATGGGCAGTGCTCTTTTCTTTCTCTTGTCTTTATTTCCCAATGTGCACAAGTAAATAATAGCAACATCTCATAAAGATTTGTCCAGCACTGACTTTTAGATTTGCTGTTTCTTTCCTGAAACACATCTCAGACTCAATTTGTGCTTTAAAAAGATTTTGATTTACAGCGTGAGCTGCCTCCAGCCTTAAACAAGCATGAAACATGTCACAACTGAGCAAAACTCATGTTGATGAGAATTAGAGAACTGGAATGACAGGTACATTCCTGGGAAGTGAAGTTTTACCTCACTCACTTGGCTTGTGACAGCTGTGATGATAAATCCACTGTGGCACATCCAAGATGAATATGTTTTGCAGAGTGATAGAAAAAAAATAAAATTAAATACAAACAGGAGACAAATGACCAACTAAAAGTGCCGCCCAGCACAGCAATCACACCAAGTGACAGGTCGGGGTAAAATATATGCACGTGCAAACTCGTATATGTGCATGTGCGTTATCAAAACAAGAAAAGTGCCCTCGCCCTTCAGCGCATGATCTGTCCTGGCAGATTTACAGGGTGCTGCTCACCTTGTGCTGGTGAACAGTACACCTTAAAGGACTTAAGCACTTATTTATCAGTGTGTGCACGAGTGTGGAAAAGGCTTGTGGTTGGAGTTCGATCAGACTGGTAATTTCAGACTCTGACATACAAAAAGTACAAAAGTTGGTATCCTTTTTTAATTTGATGTTTCTTCTTTTCTGTGTAATGATATAGAAATTATCCTAATCTTTCTATTAGGCAAATACAGCCTCCATTAAATAACAGCATTTAGATTTTTTCACGGTGCTATTATTTATTTAGTTCAAACCAATCAAAAGGACAAAAGCATGTGGGCAACACTAAGTAGCCCGTTACTACGTAGGATTTTAGAGGATCATTTTCTGGCAATTCTTTTTTCATGTTCTCTGATCACTTCCATCCGTACTAGCAATCAAGATAATCAGCAGCATCCGCTTCACATCCACTGAAACCCACACGGAACAGAACAGGTCTGAGAACAAGTGACAACACGTCGTCTTCAGAGATGGCTGCCATCTTCTGCCAAAATGTGAAAAACAACATATATTTCGTGCAAACTACTTAAATTTCAAGTTTATTTGTACAATCTTATCTCACCTTATATTAAAATCCACTGTTGTTTTACTTAAGATGTATTTTCAGAAAGAATGGGACACGAGGACACGTCATCACCTGATTTCCTCCATGCCAGAGTGCCTTTTAAGTGTTGTGAGACGGAATAACAACATGACAAAGTGCTCACAGCTTTTCTGTCCTAAACATTTTTTGTTTGCGTGTTTGTGTGTTTGTTTTATGTGTAGGTCTCAGGAGCAAAAAAGGAGTTAAATTAACACTGAGTGATGATAACGAGAACAAACATGAAACATCTTCAGAACGTACTGCTTGAAAAAAAGTCAGCGTACAGCGTAGTTTTTGTTTTTGTTTTCACATTTTTTGTTCAATCCCCCAATTTTTCGGATTATGGGTGACTGCTTATTCCCTAACCAGAGTTATAGTAAAACAATAAAAAGGCTAGTGGTTACGAATCATCAGACCTGACTGACAGTAACAGGTTAAGAGTTGTGTCTAGAGCATTATGGTGTGTTTTAACATAACACCATGAGGAAAAGACATCAGGAGCAATGTGGAAAAGGTTATAAAACACATTATCAGAAAATGTTGAGTTTAAACTTCTGCAGTGAGGAAGATTATGTCCAAGTGGAAAGCTTTCAAGATAGTCTTCCCCGGAGTAAATGCCCCAGCAGATTTACTCCAAGGTCAGACTGTACAATGCTTAGAGAAATAAGAAAAATAGATAAAAAAGCTACATCTCAGACCCCACAGGCCTCACTGAACATGCGTAATTTTAAAAACCATGACAGCATAATTAAAAGAAGACTGTAGAAGCGCAGTCTTGTTGAAAGCGTTGCCAGGAGAAAGCCTTTTCTGTCTAAAACGATCATAAAAGCATGACTGAGATTTGCAAAAGTGGGACCACATTTGCCGAAAACCAAATAAAGCATTTCAGCAGAAACACCTCACACCCACTGTCAGGCACGGCGTTAGAGGGCTGATGATTTGTGGGCTTGTTTTGCAGTTACAGGATTTTGGCACCTTCCAGTGATTGAATCGCCCATGGACTCCTCTGTATGTCAGAGTATTCTAGAGGCACATATAAAAACATTAATCTAAACGCCGCCGCTGACAACAGTCAGCACACTGGAAAATCAACATCAGACTTGTGGAAAAATTGAAAAATAATAAAGTCTTTGGAGTCAAACTCAAGACCTCAACTGAACTGAGAGGCTGTGGGACCTCAAGAAAAATGTGTAAAAGCAAATGTCAAAAAAACGCTGAATGAACGGACAGTGTTTGGAGCCATTGGAGCCTCAAACAAGTGGTTTAAATTATTTTTATGTAAAAAGACAAGAAGAAAGGAATTTGGATGTTGTGGCTGAGAAACATTGCGCTAAAAATTGGAAAAAGGACAGGATGACTGTTTCAAGGCAATGAATCTTCTAAACTGGCTTATATTCAACAGGAATAGCATGTGATTGTAGATGTTATCTACGCCTCACAGACACTGCAACTGTACCACCATCTTTCTTTTACTTTGCATTCTCCCACAGCGGACAACAGGGAAATACTGAATAAAAGATCAAGCTGTATGAACAGAGTTTAATAAGCAGTGATGCCAACCAAAGCAAAGAAGGTTATGAATGTTTCATTTATTTGTGAAAGATGTCCTAAAGGTAAAAACCCATTAACGTTAAATTCAACAAGTGTGAGAAGGATTCATATTTTCCTTTTTTTAACACAATAAATCCTGCTGGAAAAAGGTGACTGTTTGCATTTGTGTGAGGTCCAAACTCAAACGGCTGAAAGTTACATAGAAACCCACACATGAGAAGATGGACAGGGGCGATGCCATGTAAGCGTCTTCTTTCCATTGCAATGTCATCCTTCATGAAATAACACATACGACCTGAGGCTGACTGTGTTTCCTAATCATGACCGACCCTTGAGTCCCCTTATAAAAATCTGAATCAGCATAAACAGCAGCTTCCATCTTTGTTCAGACTTCCCCCTTTGTCTCTCGCAGTCACACCAATTATGTATGCCGACTTCATAGATCTCAAGTACCTCTGACAGTATACATCATTGCCTTGACTGGTCTTTGTCTTAACCAGGATAAATGTCTTCATCTTTGATACATGCAGCCTTGTACACTTCATCTTGTAATCTTTTTAGAGGCTCGTCCCCACTCCAGTGAAGCGGCTTCAAATGAAAATGTAGAGGTCTTATCACAAAGTAAGCCAGAAATCAAAATAAGGAAGCGCCTGAATTTGTAGTATTGTTACAAGAGGGGGTAGCTGTTGAGAAACTAAAACATGCACATACACTGGCAAGGTATTCTGCATTAAAATTGTATCTGTTCTTCATGTAAATCTCAGTAATAGACCAATAAAATGTGCTTAAGATGATGATATTGACACGCAAAAGCACTTTATTGAAAATTCCCATGAAACACTCATGCATGGAGTAAAATGTAAGTTAACCTATGAAGTAACTTTGGCAGCCAACAGTTCCTTTGATTGCTCTGGATCAGACCTGTACAATCTTCAGGAGGGATTTTTGGCCGTTTTTCTTTCCTGAGCTGTTTCAGCTCAGACACATTGGGAGGATATCTGGCGTGAAAAGCTCTTGAGGTCATCCCAGAGCATCCCAGTTCTTTTCTTTTTTTTTTATTTGCAGCAACTAGGTATGGTTTAGTGTGTTGCTGCTTTCCACGGGTGCAAAACACTCCAGACACATGTGGAGATGTACGGTAATGCCAGAAGCGTTTTGAGCTGTGAAACATCCCCTGTCACTCCATATGATTTTCATATGATTTTGATAGATGATTTTCCAAAGTCCTTTTGTGGTCGACTTACTTAAATATTTAGGGGTCATTGTCCTACTCAACTTATACCAAGCATCAGCTTCTGCAGGATATTTTGGTGAGTTTGGGATTCCATCTCCCCTCAATGATGTCAAGTGTTCTTGGTTCATGGGAAGCAAAGCAAGTGCAAATCATGATGCTCCCTCCCTCGCACTCCACAGGTGGTACAATGTTTAGATGTTGGGATGGTGCACTCTTTGACAATTACTCCTTTACCTTTACACATTTTTTACCTGCAGCCTGTAGCATTATGCATTTCCCAAGGAGCAGGATTTTATTTTATTTTTTCAATTTCTTTTGTAGAGAGCATCAACGTTCTACTTCTTTCCCGTTCTTCTCAGAGATGTTTTGACATTTTGAGTGATGTATTAAAGCATAATGTTACAGAGTAAAACACCAAAAAGGGGCACGTGGACAGTATGTAGTCCTTTCCGTCATTATTTAGTACATTTCCCTCCTGCAGCAAGTCTTCTGCAGCAAACCACCACCCCAGTCAATTTCCACATCCCTTTATCAATACCGTTTTTGCTCCAAAAAAGAGGAAGAGAGGGGGAAGAAATATCTCTGGATATTTTTATCTTGATTCTTCTGAGGCCTAGTCCTCTTCCTCTCTCATCACACTTGCTTTCCATCTCCTTCCCTCAACCTCATTCATCTTTATACTCCCTCTCATTTCTATGGGTGCTCTATTTCTGCTGTCTCTCCACCTCTGCAGCTTCTTCCCTCCCTTGATGAATAGGGAGGTTAGAGATATAAAGGAGGCCGGGCAGTGAGAGAAATTGGACAATGAGCTCTGAGCTGCAGGGTCCCCGCTCTAACACAGACACACTGAGACAGACGTAGCCGTGTTACATGGAGCATCGTTGAGGTGTGAAAAATAGTTGCCTTTGTTTTTGTGTGCGCTTGGATGTTGATCCAGGGTTTGTTTCGGGTCATTTTTGCAGCATAGACACTTTAGTCTGTGTCCGTATCCTAGCAACACCCTATCGGTCCACCTGTTCGCTGGGCTTCTGCTCAAACACTCTTGCATCAAGACACACAATCCACCTGTCTTGTCTGTAATAGCTTAGTGACACGGATTCTGAATGCAGACAAGCTGAAAAACTGATGTATGCTTGATGTATGCTTACTTACAGAAATCGTGGGAATATGGGCGATATTGTCTGATAAAGGCAGGGATATTATTTTATTTATGGACCTGATTTATACCGCAGTAAGGTCTAGCAATGTCAGACACAACATGAAACAGCTCAGATACTGCAGTCTACAGTGACGTAGGAACACGCTCCATTTAGAAGTTTGCACCGACGCGCCGGCTCCGTAGGGGGGAAGGAAAAGAGGAGCCATATCTGCTGTCGTACATGACCGCTGACAGAGGGAGACAGAGTGGGGAAGGACAGTAATGATAAATGTGGAGCCTGTGTGGACCCAAGAATATCTTCCGACTGCCCTCCATCTTAGCTAATGTGACCTGCCATATGGGTCAACCATTACAGCGTGTGTGTGTGTGTGTGTGTGTGTGTGTGTGTGTGTGTGTGTGTGTGTGTGTGTGTGTGTGTGTGTGTGTGTGTGTGTGTTATAGGGTAGCACGGACTGATGACTGCCTTAGGTCTGTGTGTAAATGTCAAATGATTCAAATTTGCTCTAGCCTTTCCTAAAATATTGTATTTTTCTTTAAGCTGACTAGTAAGTTATTTTAAAAAAAGGGTGCAATCATGAGCAAAGGTCAGTCCCCCTCTTTTAGTTCTTCTTAAAACATAAAACGTATCATATCAGAGTGGATATTGCTATTAGGCAAGTGCAATCTTGTCATTTCTTGTTGAAAGATTAAAGAAAATATAGGCAATACTAAGTATCCCCTAAGTGCTTCCAAAAGATTTAGGAGGCTGAGTTACAGCCCTGTTGAGTTGATCTTCAGTAGGTGTGCCAATCTCTACCAAAAGCATGTTTTGGAAGTTCTCTGCTCTGGTGCATTGTGGTGTCTATAAACACTGTGCCACAAGGGAACGAGGTCAGCAATGATCGTCAACCCTTTTTACACACAGGTGTGAACAGAACACACAAAAAAAAGTTCCCCTTTGGTATTCCACACAGACCAACCAGAAGCCGTACAGCAGTGCAACAGGACTGTTGTTGGTAGGAGTGGCATATTCCATCATGCTGGCTCACTGTACTGAGCCCAATTTTCCTTTTTCCCTGTGGAAGAGAAAAGGCAACTAAAATGCCCCACCATTCTTCCTTGAGGGCCGTTACAAACAAAACAAGTGAAAGTGTGGCTTGTGAGAAATAATATGGTAAGCAATTGTTGTCAATTAGTGAATTTGAAATTCATGACTTCATACCATTAATATACATGTTATAACATGACTTATGAACACCAGAAACTTGTATATTTGTCAGCATTACAGTTTTATTGGAAAAAGAGTATTTACAAGGGGACACCTTCAAAAAAGTGCAGTAATCAGGATGTATAGAACATGGTACAAAATCCCAGCTCCTGGGGTAATACTACTACCACAATGCCTCTGAATAATGCAGAGGTGAGGACTTCAGATTTATTAACAAAATGATGAATTTCAATGACAGCTGAGACACACCAAAGGGCACAAGATGTTCAGACGAAAAGAGTTTAATATGAAGAAGATGTGAAATGCGGCTAATCGTGAGACTATCTGCAATTCCCGCTGGGCAACTTAGCATTTTTTTCTGACTACCACCATGCTCCAAGCAAGTGCGTAGTATGCAGCAGCCGTGAGAAAACTGCTGCACCCAGCGTCTTTTGTCAGACTGCTCCACCTTCCCTGCACGGCCCCCTCCAGCATTTTAAGTTGAGATTCTCTGAACTTTTCAGAAAGCGCTGGCATCATCATTGTCACTACCTTTCAGCAAACCAGTCGTAAGGGCAGAAATTGTCACCGTGGTAACCAAAACAAAGGAAGGAAAAGGGTTTTGTCACTGGGATGAAGTCCTCCCAGGTCATAGTTGGTTGAAACCATGCAGGCCAACTACAGCGTTACAGCTTTGTTTTCAATTACGTATTGACATAGTTATTAAAGAGTTGTTTTGGAAAGGAGAAATGGAAGATCAAAATTAATGGGGGAGGTTTGAAAAAAAAAAAGTTAATGAGGGGTGACAGCCAAATGTGCTGAACTCACATTTTTCAAACAGGACAAACAAGCAAAGAACTGGCTGCTGGAGGTAAAGAAAACGATGATAATTAGTCTGATAATTAAGCTAAAGGGGCTACCACGTTGTCAGTGTGTTGCCAAGCAAAATTTAACATTTGTCTTTAAATGTCATATAAACAAGGTTAATTAAGCAACATCTTTAAACTGCTGTAAAATAGGCCTAACATTAAATGTTTTTGAGTAACTACATGCCCACTCGCTCACTGACAACCCCAAAGTAACAAGTGAACCAAGTCTTCAAATGACCCGCTGCTCACTTTAGTGCACTACATAGCACGGTCAGTACTTTTTACTGCTGTCCAAATGTGTAGTGAGAACTGTTCCAGCCTGTATACTGCATTCAATGTATCCCACAATGCATCTTTCCCTTAGGGATTAATACTGTATTTGGGAACTGAACTGAATGAAAAGCAGTGTAAAAGCAATGTTTCCTGGTGACCTGTAACAATCTATTACATTTGATCCACGATCCTGCAAAAACAACACTAGGGGTGTCGAAAAGCCCATTCTGCCGATGGGTTCACTACATTGATCCCTACACATAACTCCCCCATAAAGTGACCATAGATTTTGGAAACATTTTCTTTGACCAGAAGAGATCAAGATAAATGTGTTTGGCTGTTGCAGGATCTAGCTTGTTTGGCTTCACGATGGTCAGGTCTAACTGACTGCAAGCACAGCTTTTTCTTACAGAAAATATAAACTGTTAGTTTGATTTACTGCTGTTTAGTGTCCCAATATTAAAGCTGGACATAATCCCATCATTGAGAGGTGCATTGCAACAGTATTATAATTCTTCAGTAGCACTCACTTTTATTTCACTATAATGCATCTACTGTTTACAGTTTTCTTTTTATTTCTGGAATACAATCATAATCCAATCCAACTTTCCGTGCAAAAGAGCGTGTATTAATATTGGAGAATGGGAATACTAGATGTTGAACTGACTTTTCACGTGCTAATTGAATTCAATTTCTTTTTCCCTCTATTTTTCATCATCACAATTCATTTCTTTCATTTCTCCTCCTCTAATCACTCTATTCCCCATTCTTTCATCCTCTCACTCTCAGGTACATGATGAATGTCACATGGGATGGCAGAGACTTGTCGTTCACAGAGGACGGCTACCAGGAAAACCCAAAGCTGGTGGTCATAGTTCTCAACAAGGAAAGAGAGTGGGAAAAGGTAAGCTCTGTATCTCTGTATAGTGTATCTATGTATTACCGTTTGTTTGCCTACATATGTGTGCTCAGTCATAGCCACAACACCTGGTTCACCTGAGTATATTTTGGGGTTAATTAAAGACATTGTATTAGTAAAGCTGCATGGCTTCTTTCCATTCTGTACTTTTCTGTGTTGCATTTTCTTAATAAGTGTCATTACTTACGGATTAGTAACATGGTAAAACACAATATAATCACAAAATTAAAATGAGTTGATCTTGGCTATTGGAACCAAATGTGAACTTTTACATTTTCCAAGAGATAGTTAAAAGGGAAATTGTGATTTTATTTAGAACCATACTCCTTCATACACTCACTTTTCTTTGTCCTAGCACAAAAAGAAAAAAAAAATGCTCTAGTTTTCATAGAACAGAGTTGGTATAACTAGTGGAGTTCCACACGGCTCTAGTTCAGGTCCACAGCTGTTTAACTTGGACACAATATACAGAAATACAATATCAAAAATATGCACATGACACACAGGTACATATTTTATTTTCTCCCAATGATTTGAGGTTTATGGTAATGCTCATCAAATGCATCCACAGCATTTTGAGTTTACTGAACCAAAAGTAATTGGGGTGAACAATGATAACACCAAACATACTACAATACAGAAGTAAAAAGACAATGAATTTCAGCCCCCTAAAAACCCTTTCCATAGAGCCTGAAGAACACACCAGAATCCTTGGTGTCATTTTTGGTGTAGATCTTTACTGTGCTCACCATATCAATAGCACCTAATCATCTGTTTTTATAACCTTAGTCTTTTCTCGGGACTCAATTACAGCTTGAGTGACGCTGCCCGTATTTAAGCCAAACCAAGAAAAACCCACCCATCAATCCAGTCCAACACTGGCAACACAGCATTCCATCATTATGACATGTCAATTACCTGAGAGAAAAGTTAAAAAGACTTGGTCTATTGACTCCAATGCAATAGGCTTTGAATCTTTTATTTTGACTGAACGGTGGTACTCTTATTAGCGTTTTATTCTGTAGTTGCTTAAACACATCTGCAGATTTATGCATAAATAATAGTACATTATTTCGAACCCCATACCTACTTATCATATTAAACATTTGTGTCATTTTTCTTTTTATTATTTAAAATACTTTCACTATCTGCCTACAGTCGTGAACAGACAAGTTACCCCTTTAGAGGGCAGTGTACAACAATGACACCGGAATTAATCAAACTGTCTTTAGTTTATCGATGAACTAGTTTAAAAAATAAGGTTACGGGTTTCTTTAAATGGAAAATGTGAGGAGCTTCTTTGAAAAATAGTCCCTATAAACAGTGTTCTTGGGGATGTAATGGATTATAAATGAAAGTAATCTATCTTTATAGAAACAACTGGCTGCCTCAAATTTGTCTAAATACTTCAAATTTAATAGCTCACACTCAAGAATGTTGTGATGAAAAAGTTTTAAAGAGGTATAGGAGAGAAGAGTTGTGGCTGGGGGGAACATTAGTTGTAATGTATTTTTGATCATAATCCAAAAAAACCTTCTTTCTATTCATCTCATTGTCTCATACCTCTTAACTTACATTTTCCATTCCTTACTGTCCTGACTGTACCTGCATGTTTTTCTCCTTTCTACCTTCTCTCACCCTTTCCTATTTTCTGTCATTGTTCCTTTTTCACAAGACAGTTAATCTGTGCACTTTGGTGTTGCGCCTTCTGATAGCGCCTCATAACCGCAGTTAATCAAAATCCTAGACCTCTGTAACTGGGGTGGTGAGGGGTCACTGCGCTGTTGTGTGCTTGAATGTGTGTATACGCATGTGCATGTTTACCCTTACAGCAGTGGGTATCGACAGAAAACTATTCCAGAGACCTATGCTGCAATCAATGTAGTTATTATTCAGCTCACTTCTGTGTTTGTGTCTTACAGTATGCGGTTTAGTTTGCTGCAATATGCACGGTTTCCACCCAATCCATGAGACAAACTTTTGCATATTTCATTCTCACACACATGTAGACGCACAATCCTTTGTTAGCGTGCTGAAGAGAGGTAGTAAGCTGTAAACAGAGTGCTACTGAAATTGATCAGTACCACTTCAGTGTGGTGCAGGGAAACAGACTGTAAGCAAGAGAGAGGCACCAAACCCGAAGTGGAAACATAATTGGGAGCTTCTGTCCCAACCGTGCAGGAGAAATCAGTGGCACAGAGCGAAAGAGACTTCCCAGATGATCAAGAGGTAAAAATGCAGCAACTGCACTAAAATATGGATATGCACTAAAAATAAAAAAAATAAAATAAAAAATGTGTCCCCTAGGGGCACTGGATGCCGAGACAGGGAGAGGAGAGTAATATGGAATGATTCTGAGATGAGCAAGAGATGGAGACAGATGGGCTGCGATAGTGAGACCAGATGAGTTTTTTTTCTTTTATCTTTTTTTAAGTGACAATAACATGGAGTGACAAAATTTTTAAAAAGAGGCAGCTGAAGGAAAAAGGAGAAAAAAAACATCCCACTAGCAGGTGTGTCATTTGTCTTTGTTCCAGGCTCTACAGATGTTTAGCACCCAGTGATTCAAAGGATCCACATGTGCTCCTCTCTGCAATGCACCCATGCTGTCACTGCAATAAAAGTCATTATTAGGCAAATAAAGCCTCATACAATCAATAACATATGACCTTTTTTCACCATGACATTATTTATTTGACAAAAATAAAGCCAAAAAAATAACAATATTGTGGGTGCAATGCTAAATATCCTCTCAATCTTTTCATATGATTTTAGAGGGTAAATAGCAGTCTGAACCTGTTAATCTTTAGTCTTTGATGAACTGATCATCAGCAACTGTGCAGACTTTAGTAAAAGCAAATGTCGTAAGGAGTTGACTTATAGGAAGTGTTCAGGTGTGTGTTAACACAAGGCAAATAGGGAAAGATACAAATAATGGTAGAGAGGATACAGCAGTCCTGCAAACGTGATACCCACTGTTGATGGAAGTGCATAAACTTTCTTGCTTTGACTTCAGTTTTGTAAAATTAAAGATCACACGGAAAAAACAACAACAAAGAAATGTTATTCCTATTTGGTTTGTTTAAGGGCTCATTTATAGTCACCTTTTGAAACAGACGGAGCTTTCTGTCCGTGCCATATGTTGATTTCTTACTTCTTTTGGAATAAAGCCTCAACACTATATATTATGAACAACACGGTAGTACTACCAGAGGTCATCGGCAGTATTGGGCATAGTGAGTCAACCATTAACTAAATGTGAGAAAATAAAACAGAAGAAAATGATCTGCCTCAGGCTCACTCACAGCTGTTCTGTACGGTCCTCACCACGTGATGAGGTAGGCTTCACAGTGCAGCAGACTGTCAAACGTTCAGGCACACATCCGAAACCAGTGAGGACTACATTTTGTCACGAGGTTCACGGATGGCTAAAATTAAATGAAAGAATTCCCCATGTATATATCAACTTTTGTTCAGTGGTCTCACTCTGGCCAGCAGTGGATGTGATGCAAGACAACTATACAAACCAAAATGAGGTAAGGCATGGTGACAAAAACAAGGTGTGGCAGGTTGGAGTGGCTGCAACCACTCAGCAATCACACAGGTGTGTCCCATCAGCCTCTCCAACCTGCCAGCCTTGATAAAGAGGACTGAGAGACTCAGGAGGAGGCTGCTGCTGAGGAGCTGTGTGTGTTTCTGCACGTTTTGGGTGAGAAATAAAAGGGTCTGAACGAAACTCTGTGTCCTCTCCGTCCTTCGGTCGGGCCCCCGTGGCACGCACCTTGCCACACTGGCGCCCAACGTGGGGCTTCGAAGGACGGACGGGGGGGGGGCATGGAGCGGGCCCTGGACGCGCTCGCCCGGGCCATGGCGGGCATGGCGGCCGCCTTCCGGGACCAGGGCGAGCGGCAGCTGGCCGCGATAGAAGCCCTGGTGGCCGCGGGGCGACCCATCCCTGCACCCCGTCTGAGGGCCGCCGCAGCAACGCGGGAGGAGCTGGCGGCGCCGCAGCTGAGAGGCCGGGAGGCAGAAGCTGCGGGCCGCCAAGCGACGGCTCCCGAGGCGGCGGGACCCGCGGAGCGGCCCATCCCTGCACCCCGTCTGAGGTTTGCCGCGGCAGCGCTGGTGGTGCCGAAGCTGGGAGGCCGTGAGGCAGAAGCTGCGGGCCGCCAGGCGACGGCTCCGGGGGCGGAGGCGGAGATGGAGGCGGAGGCGGCGTTGGCTGGGAAGGCGGCTGCGGAGGCGCAGCCGCAAGCGACGGCGGAGACGGGGCCGGACCAGCAGCCCGCGCAGGGCTGCGTCGCGGAGGGGAAGGAGGCGGTCGTACGCGCGCCGTGTGGCCCGAGGCGACCATGGGCCCGGCCGCGAGCGCATTTTCCACGGCGGGAGAGCCGACGCCGGGGACGACCCCCACGACGGGACCGCAGGTCAGGCCGACGCCGAGGACGACCCCCACGACGGGACCGCAGGTCAGGCCGACGCCGAGGACGACCCCCCGACCAGGAAGGCCCGGGGGGTTCTGGGCTTCCTCTCCCGCTCCGAGGGGGCGGGGGGGGGAGTATGCTCGGCCGGACAGACCCCGGCTCGAGGTTGGCGTTGGGGGTGTGTGGCAGGTTGGAGTGGCTGCAACCACTCAGCAATCACACAGGTGTGTCCCATCAGCCTCTCCAACCTGCCAGCCTTGATAAAGAGGACTGAGAGACTCAGGAGGAGGCTGCTGCTGAGGAGCTGTGTGTGTTTCTGCACGTTTTGGGTGAGAAATAAAAGGGTCTGAACGAAACTCTGTGTCCTCTCCGTCCTTCGGTCGGGCCCCCGTGGCACGCACCTTGCCACACAAGGTTTGGAAGGGATGAATGTACAAACATGTGAAGGTGGAGTATAAATGGGCCTTAATACTTAGACTTATTATGATCATGTGGTTTTTAGGGTGGTCCTGCTCTTCTGTAGCCTCAATTGGAACATGCCCAACAATTTTGATTCATGACCAAGGGACGGCTGTCCACATCACGTCAGTTTATCTTAAAGGAGTTCACAGCAGAGAGGGTCACAATCATTTTGCATCATGAGTGACAATCTGTGTTCACAGTGTTTTATTTAAATGTTTCAGAGTTTATACATGATTTCCACTACAGAATAGTTTCTATTTTTACCGCAGTGATGCCTAAGGGCCTGAAGATCACAGACATCCATGTTGGTTTTCAGCACTGTGCCCTGCATACCGTTTTCTCTGAATTCTTTAAAGGAATTATGCACAGCAGATGATGAAATACCCAAATGCTTTGCAATTTCACATTAAGAAGCATTCCTGTTAAATTATTAAATTATCTATCCATGGCCATTTCGACTTTGCTACTTTTTAAAACTCAGTTTGACTGGGAAGCTCTTTCTATAATTTAACACCGTTTCTCATCAGCTCACACCAGCCTACAGTTTACTTAAGCAGGTACAAGAAGCTTCTCCTGTTGTTCTCTGCAACCCTGACCCGCTCTATTTCCGTTCCATTTGAGTTGTTGACATCAAATTCAAACTTTTACATTAAAATTCTCAGACTCAACATAGTTCGTTATGGACTCCTAAAGAAACTAACTACTAATACATATCTCTCTCTCTCTCTCTCTCTCTCTCTCTCTCTCTCTCTCTCTCTCTCTCTCTCTCTCTCTCTCTGTATATATGTATATATATTAGGGCTGTCAAAGTTAACCCGTTAATAACGCGTTAACTTAACGTCCTCTTAACGCCGACAATTTTTTAAACGCACGATTAACGTGCAGGATAAAAAAAAAACAAAAAACGTGCATTATATAATTTCTGGCGCTCGACGACACCCGTAGTTTGAGGAAAAGTATGGTGAATTGAAAGATGGAGAATGAAAAGGGACTTTTGAACGGCTGGTTCACTTTCAAAAAGATGCCCAGATGGTTCGCTGGACAGGACTAAATTTATTTGCATGTACTGTTGATTTGAAATTAATTACCATAGAAGTAAGTCGAGTCTCAAATACCAGAGAGCGCGAGAACTTTTGTGGAAAGTTGAATAAACATTGGCATAAAGCAAGCATATTTGCCCTTTCTCAGGTAGGTATTTTTCTTAGGTATTTAAAAACGCCTCTGCAACATTGCATGGAGGAAGGGGACAGTGCCGCTGGAGTAGCAAACCGGGATGGTGGTCCCTCTTTTTAAAAAGGGGGACCGGAGAGTGTGTTCCAACTATAGGGGGATCACACTTCTCAGCCTCCCCGGAAAAGTCTAGTAGATCAGACTTGTTCCCGGTGCATGTTGGACTCCGGCAGGGCTGCCCTTTGTCACCGGTCCTGTTCATAATTTTTATGGACAGGATTTCTAGGCGCAGCCAGAGGCCGGAGGGGATCCGGTTTGGGAACCACAGGATTTCGTCTTTGCTTTTTGCAGATGATGTTGTCCTGTTGGCTTCATCGGACCGGGACCTTCAGCATGCGCTGGGGCGGTTTGAGGCCGAGTGTAACGCGGCGGGGATGAGAATCAGCACCTCCAAAACCGAGGCCATGGTTCTCCACCGGGAAAGGGTGGCGTGCTTCTCCGGTTGGGTGGAGAGTCCTGCCTCAGGTGGAGGAGTAAAAAGTATCTTGGGGTCTTGTTCACGAGTGAGGGAATGATGGAGCGGGAGATTGACAGACGGATCGGTGCAGCGTCCGCAGTTATGCGGTCGATGTACCGGGCCGTCGTGGTGAAGAAGGAGCTGAGTCGAAAGGCGAAGCTCTCGATTTTCCGGTCAATCTACGCACCTACCCTCACCTATGGTCATGAACTTTGGGTAGTGACCGAAAGGACAAGATCGCGGATACAAGCGACCGAGATGAGTTTCCTCCGCAGGGTGGCTGGACGCTCCCTTAGAGATAGGGTGAGGAGTTCGGTCACCCGGGAGGAGCACTTCGCGGAGGCAAACCGTCCTCCGCTTCACGTTGGACGGTTCACACCCCCGCGTCGTCCATATATTTCTGATAATGTACACCTCGTCGGGCATTATCCCGCTTATACCACGGTCACTTACCAAAAAACATAAATATTAAATAAGTTATTCATGGATTAATGTGTTTTCAGTTTAAATCATTCGTTTTATAACAATCCACAGCTGAGCGGCTGAGCGGACTATTTAATCTCTCGTCTGCAGCCGTTGGAACCTGGCAAAGTTTTTTAACAAGCCATAACTCAGTTTCCTTGGTAACGAGAGATATTCTAGTCCGCTCAGCTCCGCTCGGTTATTTTCTCTTCTCTCCTCTTCTGCATCCCAGTCATCAAAATTGTTAAATTCACCAAATAAATTAAAAGAAATTACAAAATCACTCATGTCGCCATCCTGCGGTAGCTGGCTCTTCTCTGAATTTCCGTTGCCGTGGTTACCACCTGGCAGTTGATCTAGCGCAAAGATATTAAAGTGCAATTTGACCGAACTTGTGTTCTAGGTGTAGGTTATCACTTTTAACCTACACCTGCCAGCCAACCAGAATCGAGTATTCACACAGGCCGTGGTATAAATATATGTATGTGTATATATATATATATATATATATATATATATATATATATATATATATATATATATTAGGGGTGTAACGGTACACAAAAATCTCGGTTCGGTACGTACCTCGGTTTGGAGGTCACGGTTCGGTTAATTTTCAGTACAGTAAGAAAACAAAATGCAAAATATAAACGTGCTAGTTGTTTATTACACACACACAAAATAACATTGGCTCTACGTGTGCCGGCGCTAGGACCCCGCGGACGCCTGGTGTGTCGTCGGGCGGTTTTTTCCTTCGTGCTTCCCTGCAGCGTCTCATGCAAACACAAACACACGTACCTGGCAGAAACATTTCTTTATATAATGTTGTCTGTCGCCCGCGATATTTTTTCTGTTTTTGGCCGGCGCCATAGTTGGCTGGCTACAAACTCTATACATCCCATAATGTATAATAATATGCCCGCGCTCTCAGCAGCGGTACTCGCATCGTTAAGGCTGATTTATGGTGCCGCGTTACACCAACGCAGATCCTACGGCGTAGGGTACGCAGTGAGCGGCCGTACGGTGCACGTCGCTGCGTACCCTATGGCGTAGGCTCTACGTCGATTTAACGCCGAACCATAATTCAGGCTTTAGTAGGCAACGAAGCAGGTTGACTCATGTTGCAGAACAGCGCTGCAGAGGCGCTCATAAACATAAATGATCATTGTTTTTTTTTTTTTTAGGCCTGGCCAGGCCCCGCCAGGCCTAAACAATGGTAGGGGAAACACTGGACTTGTCACAATTATGTGCTTAGCTCTTTAGTTCTTCATTAGTTAGTGCTTTTTTCTTTAATCTTAATACTTTCTCAGTGTGAGCGCAACTGCAGCAGCGCTATGCTCCACAACGTGCGGTCCTCTACTTAATATGTCCGTGTGGAAACCCGTTCGGTACGCCTCCGTTCCGAACCGAACACGCTATACCGAACGGTTCAATACAAATACATGTACCGTTACACCCCTAATATATATATATATATATATATATATATATATATATATATATATATATATATATACTCTACCCATATGCTGAATGAACTTCAGCTTCGTGTGGATTGGGTCATCAGCTGCCTAAAAGGAGAGGCTTAGACTTCTCTCTTTGGCCACCTCCTCCAGCTCCTCTGTGAGGATACCAAAGTGCTCCCAGGCTCGACAAGAGATTAAATGACTCCATAATGTCCTGGGCCTGCTTAACGGCCACCTACCAGTTAGGAATGCCTGAAACCACCCCAAGGAAGCAGCCAGGAATGCATTTTTGCCAGATGCTGAAACCTCTCAGCTCCCTTCTCTTGATGTGGAAGAGCTCCTTATAGCCAGAAAGGAGATGGATTTTCCAGCCTTTTCCAAATGTGAATCATGGCCCTCTGATCTGAAGGTGCTGATACTAAAACTCCAACACCCCCTTAGGTGCAAACTGCTCCAGTAAAAGCTGGAGGTCTTGGCTTCATGACAACAGGACAACGTCATCTGTGAAAAGCTGGAGATGGAATCGTCCCTAAACCAGACTGCTTCTACTGAGAATTTCTCTGCATAAAAGCTATGAATAACCAGACTAATATAACTCTTATAACTGCCATAATAATGTCCATAATAGACTCCCACCCCACCCCCACACCAAAGTCTGTCGTCTGAATTTAAAAATTTTGACTGATTTAAAAAAAACTCTTATCAACAATAGTGAGTGGAGGTTATTGGATGATCCATAGGCTATGTTCACACTGCCGGAGTAAATCCCATTTTTAGCATATCCAGATTGTATTTTGATATATTTAAAGATAGCGATAAAAATTTGGATTCTGATTGGACATGCTAAAACTCAGATTTGTGCTGGTAGTGTGAACATAGTATAAGTTACGACCTAAAAGTCTTCTTTTAGAGCATTTAGATGTCTCATGGTAGAAGCACTCCTCACACCGTTACACCATACTTGCAACACAAAGCAGAGACTCAAAATATCCCATGCCCACACAGTTCATATCCACATTTCCAACAGTGCAGGTGCTTTCTTCTCAAAACAGACCATAGATTCAGCTTAGTGCTTGGTTAAACATCACATCTCAGGTGTCCATCGCTTATGCAAATCCCAAACTCCAACTCTGCTTTCTTAGTATAACTTCGCCAACTGAATGAGAAAATTATATTTACTGTTCTGAGGCGGATGGTGTGTTTTGTTCCTGCAGAGGAGATGGAGTGTGTAAATTGCTTCTGGAACTGCCACGGTGTTAGCAGCAAGTTCACAAAATAATTATTACAGACAGCAAGGGATTCGTGCTTGAACAATCACAATATGGAGCGCGGACACACACAAAAGAACACGTGTTTGTGCGTCGACACACAAACACGGATGTGGATTTTTGATGAAGACGTCATTATTACCCTTACCTAGGGTTTTCTTTCATTCTTCCTCTTTCTCTCTTCCCTCACTTTTTCTTTTTTCACCTCCCACACTCACAAACTTTGGTACGCACGTGCACCCTGACACATGTAAGCAGACACAACACACACACACATACACATTCAAATGCTCACACGCAAAAGCAGCAAGGGTAGGCTATTGGGGAGGGAGAGCCGAATCCATTTTCCCGACGTAATTTTCTCTGACAGGAGTGACAGATACTGTTTTATGACTGAATGGGTTTCTCCACGCTGTTAGGAACTCATTCCCCCATAATGCAACGTGCCACAAAGATAACTCTCCCAGTGAGACTGGCAGAGAGAAGGTGTTCAGTATGAGAGCCCCAAACATTGTTTTTCTTCATTCTTTTATCGTGGTCTGCCACTTGTTCAGCCGGGTTCTGGTTGGTTGCAGCCCCTACGTTTGTTTGTGTGTGTGTGGTGTGTGTGTGTGTGTGTGTGCGTGTGCGTGTGCGTGTGCGTGTGCGTGTGCGTGTGCGCGTGCGCGTGCGCGTGTGCGTGCGCGTGCGCGTGCGTGTCAAACAGTAGGATAGAAAAAGAAAATGCTATGTGAGAATGTATAAGTTGAAACTAAACAAAGGATTTCTACTGGGGGAAAGGGGAAAGATGAACCACTCCTCTTCAACACAGTGTCATATTGTCACCAAGTGGCTCTAAATCAGATGATGCCTCGGTTGCTTGTTACAATACAGTAATCCCACCGGCCCTTTTCCAGTAAACTCCCTCTGTTATATCACATGCACACACTCTTGTACTGCCACCCTCTCTGAATGCACTACCTGCTATTAAATCCAGGAAGATTCAGCGTTCTTCTTCCCCGGTCGATAAACGGGATCCTTTCTGGGTAGTAATTCTTAACTCCTCTTTTTTCAATTAGAGTAAAGGAGAGACTGGGGAGAGCGGGGGAGAAGGAGAGCTGCAGGACAGTAGAAGAGCTGCTTAAGTCAGCTTCTCATTTTGTCTTGTAGCTTCTGAGTAGAACATTCATCTCTCTTGTTATCTACCCACCTAAATATCACTGCTCAAAACATTGTATATACAACTCAAAAATTCCTTAGCTTTCATGTCTATTCATATTCTAGTTTGTGGTGTATCCGTATGACGTTACTGTGGCAAAAACAAAAAAAAAAGATTGGATCTTCATCCCATTTAATGATCGCTCATAAAGACACAAAAAATAGTAACTACTTGACATTTTATTTCTCTAACACCCAAACACCTTGAAAATTCCCAGTTCTGGGGGAAAATAACTGAACTTGGGAGTTAATAGCTGGTCAACTTTCCTATGGCAGCGATGACTTAAGCAAGATCAGATCACTGTCTGGTTTACAGCTGTCCTGATATTATCCTTTAAGATATTTTCACAAAATAGGGAATTCATTTTCCTCTTGATAATGACAGGCAGTTCTGGGCCTGAAACAGTGAATGTGAGTCCAAATCCTTATGCTCCCACCACCATACTTCTCCACCTTTTGATGATTCTGCGTTGTGTCTTTGAAGTCATCTTATTTGGTCGCCCACTTCCAAGAGGAGTAGTCACAGTACTAAACTGTATCCATTTATGAACAGCTTTTCTAACTGTAGATTGACGGATACCTTAACACTTTGAAATGATTTTTTTAATCCCTTTCTATCCTGAAGCAGATTCATGATTATATGTTTTAAAAGATCACCTTTGGGCAAGGCAGAAGGTGCTTTTTATGCATAGCAAACCTATAATGGCTGTGTATTTTATAATTCAAATTAGCTCTAAAGCATACATCTGAACTAACAAGCAATTATTTCATGGTTCACTTACTTTATCTTCCATCACTGCAAATGTTTAATTTGTATCAGCTCAAGCACATTGTGTTTGCCTATTTAAATTTATGATGATCAGGTAACATTTTATGGCAAATTAATGCAGAAAACCATACTTCACATACTTTTACTGTCACTGTAGCTAAAGAACAACCTGAATATATTCTATTGCTATATCGATGCAGACACTGAACAATTAAGAACGTTTAATAACTACCAATATTACTACTATTTACTATTTATACTATTACTATTTTTATCCGCTTAGTTTAGTTACCGGATTTCAGTGCCATTGCTCTTCAAATGAAGCAGTGCACACTACATTTTCTCTTTAAAAGTAACATTTCCTGTCAAATTACGTATACAGTATAGGGCTTTCATCAGAAGAATAAAAGGCTTGATATTCCCCCGAGAAGTTCAGATGTCTGTTCTCCCTTTTGAAACATTCTTGTAAATGCACTGGGGTCAGCTGATTGGGGCAACCAAGGGCCACGACATATGACTTCCTGCAGATTCACCAGATTTTGTCTCATGGGGATTATTACGAAAGAATCATTCTGATAAACAGCCAATCAATACATCAACGTCTACATGTGACTACCGTCTCCCATTTACTGCACAAAGCTAGGCTGCAAAAGATCGGAAGCCATTTGATAAAGAAAAACAGGATAATGACTTATGCCAAAACAAAATGTATTCAGTCACTAATACAGAGCACCAACCAAGGAATAACTATGGTGGGAGGAACATTATGTTTATTCTCTGCGGATGGCTCTTGTCAGACAGATGGGAAAATTGATAGCTTCAAATACCAAGAAAACCTTCTGTTCTCTGTCAAAAAGCTAAAAATGGACCAATATTGCGTGCTTCCAGACAAAATATTGCAAACCTATGCCAGCAAGGTGTGGTAGCTTCTCACCTCTTTACAGTGTGTGTGTGTGTGTGTGTGACAGTCCAATCTCATGCTCCACCTGAACTGTAACTATAGTGGAGGAGAGAGGGCGCAACCCCGCCACCCGAGACACCAGAGGCCGACAAGGAAGAACCCGGAACCCAGGCCACCAGAAACCCCACATAGGGCGAGAAGAGGGCGGGAGGAAACCCACCGCCAGCGAGCCCCCCCCCCCCAAGCGGCAGCCGAGGGGACCCGCGGACGGGGCCCCCATGACCACGGGCGGAGGCAGCCTGGGAACCAACGCTGATGGACCGGGACCCAGGCGAACCCCGACCACCCGGCGTGGGCAGGTGCACCTGCCCCTACGAAAGCAGCCCCCCAGGACCAAAGGAGCGCCCACCGCACAGGAGACGGGCCCGGAGAGAGGGAACCCCCCCAACAACTAGTTGTAGCTTACGTTATTGTAAAACAACAGAATAGGAATGATGCCAAAAGGGACAGAAACTCTTTGAGGAATTGTGTCAGGTTGATTCAAGAAAAAAATTTAAAAAAGTCATACTTGCTTTTGTTATTTTCTTTGTTTGTTTTTACTTGATTTTTTTCTTCCCTTTGTACCATATTAGACCCCTACTGCAGTTTTGAGAAACTACAGTAACTGATCTTCAACCAGCCAAAGAAAAACAACTTTTTTCCCTTTTTTGCTTTGACTTTCTTCTATATCCTTAATTTGTCATTATCATAACATCACCACATCACTACATTTCCTTTCCTTCTCATAGATACACACATAAGTACACAAGCATGCACATAGGTGCATGCACCCAGTCATTCGTGAAATGCAAAACAGCTGGACTATGACGCGGCTGATCCCTGGAAAGTGAAGGTGACACCTTCTGCACACATGTCACCTTAGTGTACCGCCCTGCTTCACCCTCTTCAAGAAAAAATCCTAAGCGCGGAGACACACACACACACACACACACACACACACACACACACACACACACACACACACACACAAACACACAGCTTGAAGGATGGAGCTGACAGCAAAGTGAGCTGTTGATAGTTGTGTGTCTGAGAGGGGCAAAGAGACTCTAATCCCTGTCAGAGGGTAGAAAACCACTCAAAGCAAAACAATTAAAATGCTAATTTCATTTCCTCCTCACTGCTTGTCCGTTAATGGTTTAGCCGAGCATGCAAGCTAAGCAACAATGTTTGAGTTCTTATGCGCGTGAAGGTAGCAACCACTGTGTCATGACTCCGGGGTCAGGGGCGCCAGATTAACATGGCTATGTTCTGTTTATGATGTGTGCAAATCTGCCAAGTGGCTGCTTTAAAAATGTATCATTGCCCATTAAGATAAAAAAAGACCTCTCAACCTCTCCTCATATAGTTGAGAAAATCATTAATGGAATGTTATGTTTATGAAGCTATGCCTTCTTGATCCACTACACATGTGTGTCCACTGCTTTCCTCAGTCCAGTCATATGTGAATCTGGCAGTCAGTTAAAGAGATGGTGGGAAAGGGTGAGAGCTTGGTTTTGACATTTCCTGGCTCCTCTATTATTAACAATTGAGAGTAAAGCAAAGCATTAGTACCTGTTGCAGTCACTGTCTGGCAGAAACAGGCATCCATACATGCCCACACATATATATTTAGAGACAGAGGTGGAGGTGTAAAGAGCATCTATAGGAGAATCCATGATACCACTGCCTTGAAAAGTATTAAATTATTAAGTCACGACTGAGCACCGTGGGTCTTTTCTGTTTCTAGGACTGTTATCTTCTGGACAGAAATCAGCAATGTTATTACTGGAAACTTCTAGACTTGCTCTGCCAGTTTAAAGGTTACAGTTCTTAGTGCCCTAGTTACCACTAGATGCCTTTTTTCCCCTTTTTTTGGGTAACCAGGTAAACAATATACTACAACCTGTAGGGGGAACAGTCTAATCAGAGTTAACCCTGCCTCACTACAGCCACCTTCCCCAGCTGTTCTTTGGGCACACTGAGGTATTCCCAAGCCAGCTGAGCAATATAATCTCTCCAGCCCATCCTGGCCCTGACTGAAGGTCATTCATAGCGGGACTTGGCACCCTGGCTTAATGGCCAAAATACCTCAATTGGCTCCATTTGAAATGAGTTACCACCAGCTGTACTCTAAATCCCTCCATGGCCGAGCTCCTCAACCTATCCCAAAAGGGTGAATCCAGCCATCCTTTGAAGGAATGGCATTTTGTTACAATCCTAGATAAGAGCTGAGATGCAGATCCACCGGAAAATTGATAGGTTTGATTACTTGTTCAGTTCAATCCTCGTCGTGACAAGGAATTACATAGTCCAGATCACTACCGGGATGGCCTTAATCTGCCTGTCAGTCTGGTCCTCTGATATAACCCCTTTTTGTCTGTAAGACCCTGAGATATTTAAATAAAATTAAAATTCAGTTTAATTCAAAAATATTTTACCCTAAGAGAAAGTAATTAAAGTCCTTCATTTGAATCATCAAGCCAATAATCCTGCCTTTTCAAGTGTTTTCAAGTTCCACTTTCCTTTTAAGTCCCCCATTGCCCGTTGGAGGTTTCTCGTAAATGAATCCAAGAAGACAACATCATCTGGGAAAGACAATGACACAATCGTAAACTGACCAAACTTAAAATCCCTGAATCCTATCTATGTTTAAGAAATTGTGACAAATACTACAAAATACCCCAAAAAAAAAATTAATATGAAAGTAAATTACTGATATACACACAGGCAAAACATTTTATTCAGACTCTTTCAGAGGCAAAGGTTAAATTTGAACTGAATTTGCTATTCAGTCTTTATAAACACTTTATAAACATGTTTTTCCTAATAACTCAAAGCAGGTAAGAAATGACAAGTCATTTTTGTCACATCCTATTGCGAACCATTCTGATATTGATGCATGACAGTCTGCCCTGAACTTTTACCACAGTTCTACACATTTCTGTGTAATGTCATAAAATAATTTAAATGTAATAATAATGTTTAAATGTAATAACTTAAATGTGTCTGCAAATGTATAGAAATGGTAAATCTTTGTGAATTAGCGTGCTGTTTATATGGTTTGTATAAGAGTATGTTATCACAATGTATTCTAACCACTTGGAAAACATGACGTCAGTATTCCAAAAGACTTGCAAATGTTAGGTCATGGACCTAACGCTAACAGTATTATGTCCTCAACCTCCCACCTGCTCACACTCCATGGAATCACTTCTATCTACAATGTAAATGTGCCAAATGCTCTATTTTTTGACTACCTTCAACAACCTTGTTAAGGAAACCAGTAACTCATTCATCATCTTTTTTTTATTCTCGTCTCCTTCTCACCAGATGGGGAAACTGGACAATGGCAGCTTGACAATAAAGTACCCAGTGTGGCCACGTTTCAACTCCTTCGGGGACGCTGAGATGGACGACAACCACCTGTCCATTGTCACCTTGGAGGAGAAACCTTTTGTCATTGTGGAGGATGTGGAAAGGCTCACTGGTACCTGCATGAGAAACTCTGTGCCCTGTAGGAAGCATATCAAAGAGTAAGTGTACATATAAATGAAATCAACAGCATGGCTATGTCTAACAGTAAAGTTTTGGACATTTTCCCTGTTTTACATCAAATGGGATTTTTTATTGTATTTGTAAAATATCACAATAATAGGGGAGTGAATAGGCCTCAGAGTGACCATGAATAGCAATCAGTGGGTAAAGGGTGGATAAATGGATGGATGGAAGAGAGACTGAACTTTTCGGAGTCAGAATTTTCCATACAAAGCTACCTTTAAGCTGTTTATCTTAACTCAGAGGTGTTGGGCATCTCACAATATCTTGCTGAATGTTTGGACCCTTTTCCCTGACTTAGCAGGGGCTTTGTGTCCAATTTGTGGGCCTTCTTACTCATGCATTCCCACAAGTTTTCTATTGGACTGAGTTCAGGGATTACCTTTCTTATGCATGTGCTTTGTTGACCTTGAATCAATGTGCAACTAATTTGGAAGTATGTGGGATCACTTTCCATTTGAAGGCCCCATTCATACCCAAGCTTTGACTTGATGGCTGACTTCCGATGTTGCACCAATATATCAGCGTAATCATTTTTCCTCATGGTTCGTCTATTGTGTGAAGTGTCCATCCTATGGAAAAGGAGCCCCACAACATGATGCTGCCACCCCATTACTTCATGGTTGTGATAGTATTCTGAGACCTTCAAGCTACTCATTCCCCCCCCTAAACATATCAATGATGACCAACATCAAACACTTACATTTTAGCCATGTAAGACCACATCCAAAAGTTAGTGGCACGAAGGAACCTTTTAAATTTTTAGCTTACTGGGTCGCCTATACTGTAGGTGTGGAAATTAACTTGCTTTTATAACACTTGTTACTCTTTTTGAGCACTCTCTTATAGGGCTGGGCGATATGGACCAAAAGTCATATCTCGATATTTTCTAGCTGAATGGCGATACTCGATATATATCTCGATATGTTTTCCGTGCCTTAATTTGGGTTTCCCCCAAAGCATTATAGCATAGCATCTCTGTTAGCTTCATTTTTTTCTGAGGCAAACCCTTAAAAAAACAGTCAGTTTTAATACAAAGCCTCGTGCCAAATGTCACACAGGTACCTTTGTTAACAGAGGTCTGCACAATATCAAAATGTATAAAACAAATGAAATAAAAATAAACTACCTGCATATATAGAATAAAAATGCTTCTTGAATAAAATAAAACAAATATCCCTTTCCTGCATAACAATTAAATTAAAATACACTGTGCAATTAATACAATGTAGACAGTAACAGGCAGACTTTTCCACTGAGGTTGACAGTTGTGCAAATAACAAAACATTTGTGCAAATCTCAAATAAAACATTCAAGTCAATTTGTCACAAATTAAGCTATATCAAAATCATAAAAAAAAAAATGTAATTTTTTTTTTTTTAAATCGATATAAACGATATTGTCTCGTACCATATCGTGTTTGAAAATATATCGATAAATATTTAAATCTCGATATATCGCCCAGCCCTACTCTCTTATTTCTCTTAGTCATTTCTTTCTTGAGTCTCCAAGTCATCTCTGATGTGATGTGCACTGTAGCTCTGTGACTTCACAGTTGAGGCAAGAGACAACTATATTGGAGTTACTTTGGCAAGTGTTTGCCCATAGTTGACAGGAAAGACTGGAAGCACTAGACAATACTTTCTTAAAGCAAATGTTCCTTCAAATAAAATAAACATTGTGCCACTATAAAAAAAATGTTTTCCCCATGTGCAGCAGCAAACTGTAATCTGGCATTTTTAATGCTGGTTTTGGAGCAAGGGCTTCAACTGCATGACTTTCAGTTCGTCCTGGCATTGTGTTCATTCTCTCTTCCAGGTATCAACCGGCATCTTTACAATCTGTTTGGTTGTTATTCTGGATTTCATTTACAAAACTGGCCCCAAAGCACAATCCTCTCTGGGATATAGAAGCTGTCTTCCTCTGAGCAGTATGACTGCTACTCATTGGTTTATTCTTAGGTTCAACTCCAGATGCCTACAAATCCCATAATCATTTGTTTAAACAATAATACACTGCAGATTTATGAAGGCCACAATTCTTTTCATTTTTTTTAATGCTGTTATGGAATACCGTTCTTCTGTTTGAAGGTCTGTCTGGAAATACATCGACAGGTGTTCCTTCAGTTAGTTTAAATTGTCATTTAGCTGAGAAAGCGCTTCTAATGCCAGCGCATATTCATTTTGAATTCTCCAACCTCTTTAAGGTCACAGTCATTTTCAGTCTGTAAAGTTCTTACTGAATGTCATTATTCTAACATTTTACCAAATGATATTTATAATACTAATAATAATGGTAATTATGGTAATGATAGTAATAGTGACTGGGGTTTCCCAGCTGATCTAAAACAGGAAAATGTTTGTCACCATTACTGTGAGACATATTGTATGTCAACGTGCTATATGTGTCTTTCACGGTATTATTACTATAAATCATGTAATATTAGTATGTGTTTCATCAAAAATAGAAATAATATGTTAACATTTCTCAGGTAAATGGGCATTGGCATATGTGGCCTATTAGGCAGCTATAATACATTTACCTAATTCTGGTTCACGTCTCATGAATGTTTCTCTATGCATATCTTGAAGTATTGCATTACAGAACGTTGATGGAATTGCCAAAATTGCCAAAGAAATAGTTTTTAATGGTTGCTCGAGGCGCTTTTTGCATTTTACTAAAACAAACTAATGCATACAATGGGAGATGAAAATCATATTCTCAGGACAAAGCTCTTATGCAGCAAACATGTCACGCACTAATGATCTGTTTATGCTTCCAAAAAAGGAAGCATGGACAGAGGCCATGAAAGAAAAACTCATTTTTGTGACAAAAAAAGAATCTCAGTTTTTTTCATCATATTCCATTTATTTGCCTTTTGTTACATTTCTGATATTTTTCTCAATCCTATGGTAAGAATGCTAGAGTCGAACTATATCACAAACAAAGCAACAAGTGCTTAAACATATTTAAGATGATGAAATGATGTTGTCCGTTTTCCTTTGTGCTCAGCACTGTTGCTGTGTTCCTCTCTCCTCCCCTTCATGAGCAATGACAGGGGCAAAGTGTTCGACCTGCATAGCAGCTTCTTTCCTCCCCCGGAAAATGGAGGTGACTGCTGAACTAAGCAGTTTACTTCCCTTACGAATTTTCTCTCTAACGCCCAAATATCTTCAGCTGCTGGCTCCCAATGCACACGTCTATGACTCACTGAGAGGCTTTAGCAGAGCCGAGCAAAGCATGTAATTGGTTTGTAGATCATTTAATAATATTCCTCTACAATGAAAAGCACAAATTTGTAGAAACAAATAGGACTGGCGTGGGCCATTACAGCACTACATTCATTTTTATGTTTATACGTATGCATGTAAGTAAGGGTTTTGCGTGCACATGCATGGCCACACACACATGCACAAACAGAGCTGATTAAGCGGTAATAGGGTCTCAGGGAAGAGGCTGAGAGAGATTACCATCCAGCATCACTGTGAAGTAGGCCGGAGGATAAAGGATCTCCAAGGAGGAACACAAGCACACATTCGCAAATTCGTATATACTCTCTGTTGCCACATGTCCACTCACAGGCCAGTGCATTCAGCTGCATACCCCCCACACTCCCACAGCGTAATTCCCACTCAAGCATCCGCGCTGTCCATTTGGAGAAAGAGGGCTGGATGGAGGGGATGAAAGAGGCAGAGAATAGGGAGTGGTGGAGGGGCTGGACAAGGGGTCTGAAGGGTAGCCATGCATGCAGAGCCATAGATTCACTCATCCAGGCTGGGCCCGAGAACAAGCCATAGCTACTCACTAACAGATACAGTCCTGCACAGACCCACACTGCCCTCTCTGGAGACCCCTCAGGCGCTGTAGTGTTTCTACAAAGTTTGCCTGGCAACTTTACAAACAGCCTCCCCGACGCATCACATGCTATAACTGCCTGAACTCTACTATAGCCCATCTAAATGGGTACATTGTGTTCATGAATGCAGCTAGTTCCGGCCTATACGCAGGCCAGAAACTTAACTTAGGCGCACTTTTTTGTGGTTTTTATTTAAATGCTTCTCCAGAATTACATTACATTACAATTATCTCCTGTCAGTTATTATTGCTATTTAAGTAATTATTCAAACTATTAGATGTACTGTACTTGTGAACTGTGTAACAAAGCTTAAAGACACCAATACAATGTGGTTTTGTGGTGTGTTTTTTTGTCTGTATGGACCAATTCTTAATATTTCATACAAACAGATAAGCATCTTCCTTTTTGGCCCCTCCACATGTTGCACTTTGACAACTTCTAAAATAATACTGTTCTTTGTAAGTCTGTTGGAGAAATAAAGAGAAAATCTTGAAATCCATTCAACAAACCCAAAACACTCTTAAAAAATCTTTTCAGAAATGAAAGAGGAAGTAAAACCCAGATAATCTGTCTGTTAATAAATAAGAAAGATTTTGTGGACACAGGGCATGTTTGCAGGTGCCTTTAAACCAGCATCAAAGAGTATTCTTTTTGATGAAATATGCATTTCATTTAAACTTAAAGGAATATTTGAATTCTGGTAGGACGTTTTGCCTGGTTCTCATCGCTTCTATCTAGTCTCTCATTCCTACAACCAGCAAAAGACAATCCATGTAACTTTGGACTCCCATCCACACATCAGAGCTACAGAGGACATCATGTCAGAAGCGACACAAGAAAGTAATCACTGAGGAGAAAATGATAGTGACAGTTAAAAGGCCTCAACAAGTGTCAGTCTCAGACATATAAGCACCTAACTCCAACTGATTTTTATTTTCTTCTTCTTTCTTTCTTCTTTTTTTTTCCTCACAAAGTGTTTTAAACTGAGAGTCAAACTCAGAACTATGATGCTGTGAGATGATGATGCCACCTACTCACCACAGTGATACACCTCCTGTCAGAGTGTTAAAATAAACTTATTTTATAGGCTACTTATTAGGCATGGGACGATATGAAAATTTCATATCACGATATTAGTGGACAAAAATATCACGATTACGATATTATCACGATATTAACGTGTCGCTTATAAAATTCTTAAAATGCAAGGAAAAACACTAACCGTGGATACACTGGTTCCTTCAGAACATTTATTCTCAAACATTCTCAACACAGTGACACTTGAGGTAGAGAACAAATAGTGTACTGTAAATGTTATGCATTACAAAGTGTAAACTATAGTACCGGTACTTATTTGAACTTTCTTTTTTTGTAAGAAAATACTTCCCTGAGAGTCGAAAGAAATAAGTGACAAATAGAAATAAAGTGACAAAGTAGAGCCAAATGCACACTGATTGTATTACTCTCTGAAACTTTAACAGTGGCTGGCTGCCTGCTACTTAGTACGGCTCTCTGGAAAAATAATAAAATAAAGGCACTGCTCTGTAGTATACAAAACAAAAGCTGCATGGCCAACACAAAGATTGAGTGAAAATAAAGTGCCACAGTAGTCAAATGCACACGGATTGTACTACTCTCTGAAAAAATATTAAATAAATAATAATAATAAATAATATTAATAGAATACATGAAAAAAAATAACACTGGCTTCTACCTGGCTGGTGACCCAAAAAAAAAAAAAAAAAAAAATTAAAAACAAAATAATTGGCGATAATTACAGTACCCCACAATAACGTTATCGCGGCCGTTTTTTATCGCGATATACGATAATATCGTATATCGCCCCATGCCTACTACTTATACATCATGTGGTTGAAAAAGTTTTCTGAGGTCTTAATAAAACATGTCATGCTTAGCTCAAACTACCACAAGGATTTAGTTAATTTGCTTCTTTTTAACTACATCTTTTAGCTCTGTTCATAACAGCTGGTTGAAGGCGGTGAATTACCAGGGGCTCACATAGCAAGAACACTCAATCGCACACTCACAGTCCCACTCCCACTTTTAAAGAGTCCCACCCCTGTGAACGATGTAATTGCCCACCTTTAATTGCCCACCACTATTTATGTGAATCAGCAGTTCAGTTTTGCAATGCTCATTTGGAGTAAATGGACAGGAAGACTGTACATGTCAGTGTGTTGAGCATCTTGAAAGTTTGAATGATTTAAATTACCACAACATGACATCTCAACCTCGTCACTTGGTCTGGAGCTTTTACACCAGTTTTAAAAGTATATTCTTCACAGAAGATAACTGACTGGTGTCTCCCCCTTAAACCTTCTGCTGTGAACTGCACGGTACAGACATGGTTGAAACAGGGTTTTTTTATACTATACAGAGTCACAGAATTCTTCAATATCAGATTTTGAGTCTCCCAAATATATGCTTTCAAGCACAAACACAAATATATCTTTTTCATAAAATGTCTCCTTTAAAAAAAAATGCTTTCAATTTTGATAAAAGGAAGGAACTCTCCACAGGGGGACATTTTTGACATATTGGTATCAGCTTGTGAGGGAAAGCCTGAAGCTTTCACATGGGTCAAACACTGTTTTTTCTGGCTCATAATAGCCATAAAGGAAGTTTAATCTCTAAAGATACTTTCAGAGTCGCTGCTCGGGAGTTTTTCTTTACCCCCCCTCCACATTCTTTTTCAAGTTTATATCCATGTTGTTGTTATACTAAAGGACGAGGTTATCGTCCTCTAATTAGCACACATCTAAAAGTTAAATGAGGCTCCCAGGTGGCTGAAAGTCGATGTGCACTGGTGCGTGTGCCCATACTATATGGGTGTGTGTGTGAAGTAACACCGTCTAAACTCTCCTTCTCCAAATTCATAAACGCAGATGGCACACGGCTTGCAGATGCAGTGCCGTCAAAATTCCCCTTCTCTAGAGACACAGACGGAGGAGAAAGGAAAGTGTTGGGTTTTTTTTTTCTGAATCTTGTGTCATTCCTGGACAGAATGACCTTAACTCAGAGGTGAAAAAGTCCCAGGGTGATATTTGTTCATTGGTGCGGTCATGTCAATATAACCAGTAGCATGGGAACAAAAGCAAGAACGTGTGATACTCAAGTGTGTACTCAAAACAAGGAGAGAATGATAAAGTGGATTTAGATGTCAAATCTGCAGTCATGTAAACAACGTTCTCAACATTGCCAAAGAAGATGATCGTACTAACTGCTAATGATGTTGTCTTTCTTTTCTTTCTTTTTTTTTATAGTAACACAACAGAAGCTGGTGGAACATATATCAAAAAATGCTGCAAAGGGTTCTGCATTGATATCCTAAAGAAGATTGCTAAGTATGTAAAGTTCACGTACGACCTGTACTTGGTCACTAATGGGAAGCATGGCAAGAAAATCAACAACGTCTGGAATGGGATGGTGGGAGAGGTAAGACTAGTTAAGAACAAACTGGAGATATGACGAGTAACCCTGCACCTTATGTTACAGACAGGCCTTTACGGTTGAAACCTTTTTAGCTCTCCGGCTTTGGCAGAAAACTCTTTTGCATATCTTTAAATACCAGCCTCAACTTGAAAGTAGTCCCAGAGTTCATTCTTAGGACTGTAAACTTTATACAGTAGTTGTCCTTATTTTTTATGGCTGCCTTCATTCAGTGGCTTGAAAGCTGTCTGGCATTCATCCTATTTAGCTCTAGATCGAATATATTGACATTCAAGTTGAGATTAAAAACTTTATTGATGCACAGTCACTAAAATTGATTATCTGCTGCATTTTTATGATGGTTTGAAATATTTTGCCATTCCATTATGAAAGACAGTAATCAGCATCTCCCTAATGTAGTGTCCTTGGTAATCCACGGAAGAAAGTTTATTTTGCACTTCTTATCTGACCACTTTAGGGTGTTTAGCTAAACTGTATTACTGATGGTTTTACTTCATATAAGTTTATGGAAACAGTAAAAGGTTGGAGCTAAATGCGCCGGTTATGTCTGTCAGAGCTATGATCAGATCTCTCTTGGATATATGCACTAAACGCCACAAAGATTAAAACATTTAATGTATTTTTTGTTATTTTTCTTCTTTTCTCAACTGTTTCTTCCTATCCCTTCCTTCACCCATCCTCAAACCCTACACTCTTGCATCCCCCTCCTCTACCCCTGAAAAGGTGGTCTATAAGAAAGCCGTCATGGCCGTCGGTTCTCTGACGATCAATGAGGAGCGTTCTGAGGTCATCGATTTCTCCGTCCCATTCGTAGAAACTGGGATCAGCGTCATGGTCTCGCGTAGTAATGGCACAGTCTCGCCTTCAGCCTTCCTAGGTAAGTGTCACCAAACAACCATTGTTGGTTTCCACAAGCAAGGGTCCTGGGTAGTTTTACAGGATCCCGATCACTGGTCTGCGTCTGTATTACCAGGAGCTACCCAAGATCAGAACTTTCAGGAACTTCCATGGGCTGTCCCTGCCAAGGGTTAGGTACTTGTGCACAACCCCAAAAAACCTAGTTCAAACCTCCTATATTGTACTCAAGAGGCAACATATTGTAATCAATGCTGAGGCCATTGTGGAAGTCGAACAGCAGCAATTAATTTAAGTGGCCACTAGGGGGTGGCTCCATGAATGAGTCAATCTCTTTTGACTCACTTTGACTCTCTTTTGCCCATGTTGAAATGTCCAACTTTGAAATACATATTGTAACAGACTAGCACTAAAAACGATTTTGATCTTTGGAGGTGAATTTTTATGTACCTTATGTTAGACCACCAGTGTATATTTAGTTTTTGACAGGTGCATTACAATATTGAGTCTTTGGCAGCTGATCATATTTACAGAGAAAACCTTCACAATAAACTCTGATTGATTAATCAAGGCAAACTGTAAAATCATGTATGTATATGAGGTCATAATCACCCAGCCTTAACAGCTAGCGTGTGGTAACCAAGGCAAGGTGGGCATGTTTTCTGGCCAACTTCCACTCTTGTTCTCTAGTTTTGCCCTATTTTGGAACAGCCTGGAGTTGGGAGGAGTCACCCCCTGCCAACATGATGTCACACAGGACCTCAAAACCATTCTTCAGAAAACCTTATGTCACAAAGGATTTGTGCAGTTATTTTAATAATTGTATTTCTAACAGTTCTTTTTATACAGTGTATGGTTTTACCCTGGACCCATGCTAGTAGAAACTTGTCCATCAGAGTTGATTAGTGAATGGAAAGATCTCCCGTGCTTTCTCAGTTTAGTGTTTGTGTCAGCGTGCAACTATTTGTGTTTTGTATGTGTTCCCTTAAAATACAAAGCTGACAACATAACTGAGCTCCGTTAAACTGCTGTCAATACTTTCTCTTTCATCTGAGGGATTTAGCCCTGCTCCTGCGCTATGCCACACTGACTCTCACTTACCTGAGGGACTTAACTGCGGGATTTAAACCTGAAAGACCGTGGAGGTGCCTGTTATGTCTGCTCAGTCATGTTCCCCCGCACACAATGGAATTTACCACGTCCACCGGGGTCACGCGGGCATAAGCACAAACTTGCCAGTTTGAGTCCATAGAAGTGAAAACAACAAATATACGCCTGTTTGTAGGAACACATGCCGACATGTTTGCGGCACAGTTAGGCCTGCGAAAGTAGCAATTATGAGGGCTTAGCTGGAGAACCCTGCAATGGCTGCCTGCCAGCAAATACACACACACGCGCACACACACCACGCACCAGTGTGCCAGCAGTGCTCCTCCATACATTGGAGCAGAGTTTAATCTCTGCAGTAGTGTTCTGAGCTCAGAAGGAGGACAGGGGTGCTGACACCAGGACTTCCTACACTGTAGCCCCCACCCCCCAACCTACAGGACTCCATGATTTTATGTCCTCAGTGTGTGTGGCATATATATACTGTATTGATTTAATGCTTTACTTCACTGAGAGACATGAAAAAAATCTGAAAAAAGGGGATGTCATGTGTAAAGATTTTAATCTAAGTCCTCTTAATTATCTGTCTTCCAGAGCCATTCAGTGCGTCAGTGTGGGTGATGATGTTTGTCATGCTCCTACTGGTGACTGCAATGGCTGTCTTTATGTTCGAGTACGTCAGTCCTCTTGGCTTTAACAGAAACCTGGCACAGGGAAAAGGTGAGCACGCAAGCCTGCAGATTTAAATTCTAACATCTCTCCTTAAGTGCATGTCTTATCTTTGACCCTGTGTCTGTCTCTTTGCTTTGCTCTTCCACTCAGACCCCCACGGACCTTCATTCACAATGGGGAAGGCCGTGTGGCTGCTGTGGGGTCTGGTCTTTAACAACTCTGTTCCAGTGCAGAACCCGAAAGGAACAACCAGCAAGTTCATAGTGTCTGTGTGGGCCTTCTTTGCTGTCATTTTTCTGGCCTCCTATACTGCCAACCTGGCTGCCTTCATGATTCAGGAAGAGTTTGTGGATCAAGTCACTGGTCTTTCAGACAACAAGGTAATGGCAGGAAAAGGGAAGAGGTGGTTTGCACACAACAGATATGTTGTATGATTCCTCAACATTCTGAAGTTTTACGTATAAAAAGTATTGGTAAGCAATCGTAGGATGCAGTTGAAAAGTTTACGTTGCCCCATAAAATTGCTATTTTAAAATATACAGATAAAAATAACAACAACATTCATGTCAGAATTGTAACGTCTTTTATGTGAGCTAGAAAGCAAGACTCCAGGAAGGAAACAAATTGATAAACAGGAAGTTGTTGTTTTTTTGTAAAGCTGTACAGCCTTTCTGAACTGGAGGTCAGACTGTCCTCAAGGTTATCCATTATGTTCAAATTAGGCCTGAGCCCAAATGACACACACCTGCAATCAACAAAAGTGATTCTAATTAAAACCACATACCAGATGGGGTTCTTTCATTCAGCCTACTGAGAGCCACAAGGCAATGCCAAATGAACTGGGAACTAATTGTTGAAAACTATCAATCAGGATGTAAAGGAATACCGATATCACTGAATCCACCATAAATTGTCAAGGGGAAAACATGTGATGAGAGGATGAAGAAGATGATCCGTGCAGCCATGAGAGATCTTCGCAAAAAAAAAAAGACCCCAGAGGGAGAAGAACATGAGATTCGTCTGCAGGAGCTACGACATCAGGGAGAAATAGTTTTTTACAGAAAAGAGAATATGCAAGCCTGTTTGAATTACAGTATGCGACAAAACTTAATTCAGTCACCCCAAACTATGTAGTAAAATCTGTTATGGCCTTATGAGACCAAGATTAAACTCCACTTATCCAGTACTCTGTTTATTATCAACAGCATGATAAACACAAGGTTTCCCCACATTACCGTTTTAATTATTCAAATGACTGATTAAAAGCAGTTTACTAGTTTTTCACACATTTGCCTAACTCCTAATGAAATGCTTTTACACACAGCATTTATGTTTGGTGTCAAATGTTGGTTTATAATGGCCAGTTGGGTAATTCAGTAAGTTATTCCACAGGGACATTACATTTTCAATTTTATAGATGAATTACATACTTTTAAACGGCTGATTTCAATTCACTATTGTTACGAGTAAGCTATTTGAGTTGAAAGAGTGACTGAAATAATGTTTGCGATTACAATTTGGCCACAGGCATTCATGTTACTTGCTATAATCGTTTATTGAAAGTCGCATTAACTAAATATGAATTGCCAAATCACATGAACATCTTTTTTTTTTGGTCTTGGGTTGTTTCTTTGGGGCATGTTTTTAGAGTCCCAGTTGCTAATTTTCCTTGTGAGATCTGGTAATCCCTGCTGCTTCCCTTCCACTAGACCAGAAGCACTCAAGATCATTTCGAAAATGAATAGCTCCAAATACCAAGATATTTCAGCATGAAACCATCTGCCTTTTGTTAAAAAGAAAGATGAAGGGAGATCTCACATCACGACATCTCAATGACTCAAAGCATGCATCAAAATCAAGATCTATAGCATTAAGAATGGAAAACCAAAGCTCTGGAATGAACCCAGACCTCAATCCCAATGGACATTTCTGAAGTTACCTAAAAAAAGCTATAAACTAGCCTAAAAGTCTCATACTGCTAAGGATAAATTTGCTTTGCAGGTAAGTCTAGGTCCATTTGGAGCTTCTTAACTATGCACAAAGGTTTTGGAGTGATTCAAATCAGTCTCTGGGTGGGTTTAACATGATGAAAGACGGGGAGCCTACGTAATCTGGATGTAAATGATGTAGATGGCTGCAGCTAAGGAATAGCCGCCAGTTGAATTGGCTTTGCTGTCTTACAGTTAAAAATGATGATGTTATCTTTGTAAGTCGAACAATAGATGACACTGAGATGTTTCCTCTTCTAAATGGATGTATTTTTGTTTTGCCAAGAGGCTACAGCAGCAAAGTTAATTTAAAGGTTAGCTCCAGTGGCAGCTAAATAGGACTTTTGGAAAGCCCACCGGTGGTTGTTGTCTCCCTGTTGATCGTGCTGATGGAGGATCAAGTGAAAGAGGCGAACAAATATGTGCTTCCGGCCCTGGATCCACAAGGAGTTTGAAGTGCCCAATATTAGCTGACAATCTCTTAGGGATTGTGGTGGATGAGGCCGATCTCATTTAGCAATAGTAAGAGGAATCTTGTAATCTTGCTCTAATAGTAAGGTAAGCTATTCAAAAAGTAATCTGTTTAAACTTAACTGTAGCTGTTTTTCTTCACTCAGAATATGCCACATTGTTCCTTCCTCTGATTGTTCATAACGCAAACCAACTGCCTGCAAAGGCAGCTACATAAACAACCATTAATGTCCTCCACTTGGATCCTGAAGCATAATTTTTGAATTCTACACGTTTCTAGATGTAGGTCTCATCTATACGGTTAGCCGTACACAGGAGATCCTTGCATGACTTGAAAGAACATTAAGATTTCTGCAAAATATAGTGGGAAAAATTTCCAAAACACAAATGTGTGAAGTTAATATCACAAAGACTTAATGCTGTAATAAGGGCAAAGATGCCACAACATAATATTAGTAATTATATTAAAGGGGACCTATTATGGCATCTAATACCCATTTTAAACAGGCCTTGAATGTCTTAAAAACAAGCTTTTGATTGTGTTTGCTAAATAAATTAGAAATTCAGCCTCTGAGCCATGTCTTTATCATCCCATTCTCTAACCTCATTATCTATGAGGGATTCTGAGTGGGCGGGGCTATGATAATGAGGCTCTGTGCTGATTGGCTGCCTGAATGACGCGTAGAAAATGGCAGAAGCTCCGGCCGGCGGAGTTGTTGTTGTTGTTCCAGCCAGAGTTAGTTGTGGGCGTGGTTTCACGCATCGGAGGCCAACCTCTGAATGGCTCGTAGAAGCCACATCACACTGGACGGCTCATCCGGGCGGCTGTACAGACACTGCAGAATTTGGTTGCTTTCCTCCTTCTCTGAGTTGGCAGGCTGAGGGGAGACCACTGTATGTTAAAGCAAGAAATAACGTGTTTTTCATAATAGGTCCCCTTTAATGTGTAGAAATTACTCTGCCAAGTATGAAATGGGAGTCCCAAAGTCAAAATGGTAGAGAATAAAGCCAGAAGGATCCATCCAATTTCCTCATTCAGACTAATAAAGTGGTGACCAGGTGAAAATTATGGTTGTCAACAAACTCTGGAAGAAAGCAGCGATGATAATCGTGGCAATCCTAAATCACGGCGACAGAAACAAGGAAAACATGACGTTTGAGAAATACCAAGGGTTAAAAAGGAAGTTCAAAATAGGTGGAAAGTGAAGGCAACAGTGGTGGCAGTGGTAATTGGAGTACTCAGTGTTCTGCCTCCAAAAATGGAAATGCGATTCAACATTGGATGGATGGATGGATGGTGAAGTAGAAATAGTAAAGTAGAAGAGTCAGCCATGCAGCACAAGGATGACGGATTAAAATCAAAAAGGAAAAGGTCAAGGAAAATGTTGAGAAATAGAGAAGAAAGATATGATAAAAGGGCAGAGCATTCCTAAGGACAAATACACAGCTGTATTGGGAGAAATACTAGGGAGAAGCTGATATTGTTGGTTTTGACAACATGCAGAAGGACAGAGGGAGGGGAGGGATGGAATAAGGGGAACGTCGACTGGCAGGAGGGTGACTGAGGACCAGCAAAAGGCCAAGACATACAAGATGGTACAAGACAACAGGCGGACAGATATGGGCCAGGCAGACAGTTGAAGTAAGGAAAAGAATGGCATGGAGGGTTGAAAGTTAAACATTTAGAAACACAGGGAGCCTCAGGGAAGAAAGGAAGCAGACAAAATGATAAATGGCCGTTCAGAAAGATATGTTGAGAGAGGCCGGATGTTAATCTACGACTATTACAATGATAAGGGGCTTATCAACTTCTTGTATCAACACTCACATATAAGCAACTCCTTAGCTTCTTACAAAACATGTTTTTTAAATCACCTTGATAAGTCAAGTATTTCAGATTTTTTTTATATATTTTTTTCAATATTGAATACATGAAAGCATCCCATCTGGCACTTTTTTGAACATTTTATGAATGTGATTATCTGTATTATAGTGCTGTTGAGCTGTACTACCAATGATATAATACCCTTTGAAACATGTAGATGTTACTCATAAAACCTTAAAAACAATGAAGTCAAATCAACACTACAATTTCTGTTGCAGCAACAAAAAAAGAGCCTTAACTTTTAAAATCTAGTCTATTTTTTGCTGGTGTTTGGTACTTTTTGACAACCCAGCACGTGATGATAGGACATCAGAAAGGCAGACTAAGGAAGTGGACCTGTAGAACAAAACAAGAGTGTAAATAGAAGACAGAGATGAGGCTAAATGACATGATGCAAAATACATATAAACAATGGCGATAGATAGATAGATAGATAGATAGATAGATAGATAGATAGATAGATAGATAGATAGATAGATAGATAGATAGATAGATAGATAGATAGATAGATAGATAGATAGATAGATAGATAGATAGATAGATAGATAGATAGATAGATATATATATATATATATATATATATATATATATATATATATATATATATATATATATATATATATATATATATATATATATATATATATATATATATATATATATATATTCCATTGAAGCTCTTTTTGAAATCCGAAGCACATATGAGAAACAACAGGATGTGAAGAAAAGTTCCCCCCCCCCCCCCCCCCATAATATCTGCAGTGACTTTCTGATAGCAGTCACTGGTTAAAAGTGCTCCATTGGTAATTATTTAGGGAAAGATGAGAGCTTTCCTCAATCTGCATTTCCCAAGAGGGCCTGAAGATTCTCACTCCCTCCCACGTGTGTCCTCTGACCTTAAAACTTCTGCTCAGCTTTCAGAGAATGACAAGGACTCGACGACAAGGAAACATAGGCCAACAATAATGATGATTGCGTGTATGCATGTATAGATATGTATGCCAGTATTGTGTGTCCGTCCCATGTGTAATTACTACCTGGAATACACAGGTTCAGAATTTTTTCTGAAAAAATATGGAGCCTTCCTAATAGATATCTACTCATTAACAGAGAAGAAATTTCTTTCAAAATCATTCATCGCTATTATCTTGTTTAAACATTCCTGCTGAGATTCATTAAAGACATTGATGTATCATGTACTTTCTGTAGTGTGTACCCAGAGACTCATATTTTCTGTACTTGAACTCACTCAGAAACTATGGCAGGGCATTTTTCATTTAATATTCAACTATATTCATGAGGCTTTTGTACTATGTTTGCACAATTTATTGTTTGGATTTATAGACTATCAGAAAGAATTGGAATATTAGTTATTTCTTTCTAATCTCATCATATTGCTGGCCAAGTGTTATATCCATAAATGTAAAGTGTTAAAAATTAGACCCTCTTTTTGTCCTCCTTTTAAAAAGAAATAGAACTCCACATGAAAACAATATCTACCTCTCCTAATAAAAAGCTATTAAGACGTCAAATGTCAAATCTTTCTATGTACTGTATGTGTGTATGTATGTACTGTATGTATATATATATATTTATATATATATATATGTATATGTATATGTATGTGTGTGTGTGTGTGTGTGTGTGTGTGTATATATATATACATATATATATATATATATATATATATATATATATATATATATATATATATATATATATATATATATATATATATATATATATATATATATATATATATATATATATATATGTGTGTGTATGTGCGTGTGTGTATTTTAGCATTTGACTTGGCATTCCCGTACTCTTGACTCTACACTTGAACCGTAGTGATGCACTTCATTTAACTCGGAGGTCAGAACTCGGAAGCAGGAATGATGTCACATGGGTTATCTGCGTTCTGGCTGCAAAGTTGAGAAAACTACAGATCTTTGCACGCCATGAACCTTTCAAAACATTGGACTAGCTAATATTATTATTCCCGGGTCATATGAACACTGTACACTGAGTTGAACACAAACAAGCACTATAGCAGCAAACATCATCAAATGTAAAGAAAAATCCGAAATGTTAAAACTATGTTGACACATTGGGAGGAATGTAGTGAAGTTGGAAATAAATTGTTTTTATAGTGAAATGATTATCATTCTCAAACAGTTTAAACATAACAAAGGAATAGAGGTTGTAATATAGTCCAATCAGTGCATGAAGGTACAATAAAAATGCCCCTTTACAATTTTTTTCTTTTTCAAGTTTGTGCAACCTCTGCTGCACATTTTCCCCTAATGTTCTACTCTCTTTTGTTCTTTCTTCCACCACAGTTTCAGAACCCATATGCATATTCGCCTCCGTTCCGCTTTGGGACGGTCCCCAATGGATCCACTGAGAGGAACATCAGGAAGAACTACCCTGCCATGCACCAGTATATGACCAAGTATCATCTGACTGGGGTCCAGGACGCACTTGTCAACCTCAAAGCCGGGTAAAGAAACGTATTTTGTGTCCACGTAGGAATGTGTGAATCTCTTAACACTCTTACACTAATCCTGCGTGATAAATGATTCAACTACACTGGTTCTGGGTTGGGAGAAGCAGGTTCATGTGCTTTTCACATGAACACACGTGTGCTTGTGTCTACGTGTGACAGATCCCCCGAGACAGGGGATGAATGGGCTTCCTCACTGGGAACACTAGAAGCTATTTTTAGTTTCTACAGTACGACTGATGGCTAATGTGTGGCAAAATGTGCCAAACTGAGGGGGTTTGAGGTGATGGGGAAAAAGGAAGGTGGAAAAGGTTTAATTAAAAGTAGGAGAAAGATGAGTGACTCTCACCACCCTATCACACCATGAAAAAGGGCATAATTTAGAGGTGGGGGGGGGGAGAAGCAAGGATGGAGGACACAATAATGAATAAACCCAAAGAAAAGGGAAGAAAGTTATAATGCTTTGAACAAGGGAGGCAATGAAGGAGAGGAAAGGGCACTCAGAGGAAACTGAGGGTAAAAAAAGAAAGAAAATGAAGCAGATGAAAAAAGAACAGGAAAAAGCTCATCAAGGAATAGAGAGGAGGGAGGGGCAATGAAGAAAAGGGAAAAGGACAAAAGGTTGATGAGGCAGTAAGACAAGAGGATATGTTTTAGGCCCCGTTTACACGTAGCAAAAATGGTGGTGTTTTCATGCGTTTTGCCTGTTCGTTTACACAAAAACGAAGCTCAAAGTCACCAAAAACGATCATTCCTGAAAACTCCGGCCAAAGTGAAGATTTGCAAAAACCCCATCTTCACGTTTGCTTGTAAACGGAGAGAAACGGATATTTAGGCTTCAGAATGTCACATTATGCGACAGAAACGTCACCAGCGTCATGTGTGCGACCTGTGTTTACAATTTGTTTGGCCACCGTCAATATTTTCTTGTATCTTATCTGTTTTATATTCTAAAGTCACACTTAAAAGTAACTCCACTTCTCTGTCACTCCAAACGAAAGCCCCTCGTTCCATCTTGGAAGTAACTGGAAGTTACACGTGTCATTTGTTGATGTTTTTTTCCAGGATTCCGATTGGCTAGCATGACTTTAGCTTCTTGTTACACTGCCGCCTGTAGGTTTGGCTGCTCATGGCACCTTAACAGCGTATTTATGCGGGTTTGTGTAAGTTATGGTATTTTTCAAAACGTAGAGGGGGAAATATCAGTTTTTGTAAATACCCGACTATGTGTAAACGTGGCCTTAGATTAGTTAACGAGCATCAGGTAGGATCCAGTCACACTAAAGATATAGCTCAAGGTCTTTCATTTTTATTTTATTTATTGGGGGCAGCTAAAGAAATTAATAATAAGAATTATAACAACAACAATAAGAATTCATTTCATTTATTGACGCCTTGCAAAAATCAAGGTCAGCTCACATAAGATTAATAAGTCAATAAAAAAATAAAAAAATAAAAAAGATTAAGATTAATTAAAAGAAGCAAATAAGCATAGCTAAACAGATAGATAGGCAGCAGGGGCAAACTGAGTAGCCCAGAATAAACAGGTGGGTTTTGAGTCCAGACTTGAATGAAAGGAGCATCTGTGGCCTGAAATGTCAGCTGGAAGTGAGTTCCAGACCTGAGGAGCGGAGCAACTGAAGGCTCTGCACCCCGTGGTGGTGAGACGGGCGGAGGGGACAGAGAGAATGGAGGAGGGGAACCTGAGAGTACAGGAGGGAATGTGGAACAAGTCAGGCAAGTATGGAGAAGCCAAATAATGGATGAGTGAGAAAGTGAGGACCAGTACCTTGAAACTGATTCTGTGTTTTATCGGGGCCGGTGTGGAGCTGTGGAATACGGTGGCCGACAAGGGCCAAGCGCACTGCAACGGCCTAATACGTCTCAGGTAAGGAAAACGGCTTCAAGTACAGAAACGATTCAAATTCACAAACTCAAAATGATGTACAAAAAGAGGAACGTGGTGCAAATGAAAAAACGTGCTGCAAAAAACAAAGACAAATGCAGCATCATCAAACGTACTGCAAATAGAGAAACGATGCAAAGCACAAAACGTTATAAAACAAGAAACCATCTTCAAAAGAAAAACGCTTCATAACCGGTCACTACAACCGGAAGTGCTCCAAACCTGCAGGGGGCGCTCTCGGCGTAACAGAGACCGAACAGCTGACTGAATCACAGTGTTTACATCCATGGTTTAAACATACAGCAGGAACGGTAATGTGATTTTTATCTGACTATATTTATATACGATGTTTATATCACTGTACAACACTGTACATTGTCTGGTGTAAAATATGATAAAGAAACGTCTCGTAATGTGCAGCATTGTACAGTGATATAAACATTGTATATAAATATAGTCAGATAAAAATGACATTACCGTTCCCGCTGTATGTTTAAACCATGGATGTAAACACTGTGGTTCAGTCAGCTGCGCCCCCTGCAGGTTTGGAGCACTTCCAGTTGTAGTGACTGGTTATGAAGCATTTTTCTTTTGAAGATGGTTTCTTGTTTCTTGTTTTATATCGTTTGCAGCGCGTTTGATGACGCTGCATTTGTCTTTGTTTTTTGCAGCACGTTTTTTCATTTGCACCACATTCCTCTTTTTGTACATCGTTTTGAGTTTGTGAATTTGAATCGTTCCTGTACTTGAAGCCGTTTTCCTTAACTGAGACGCATTAAGCTGTTGCAGTGCGTTTGGCCCTTGTCGGCCAACGTAGTTGAAGGACAGGGGTAATGGGTTCTTTGGACAAGGTGAGAAATGTTGAGTGACTGGTCAAACATATAAAGTGGGTGTGGTAAATGCAGAGAAGATGATGTCATCCCCACTTTTCCGCTGGCGCAGAAGTTTGTCCATCTCCTCGACAATCATGAAGAGTAACGGGAAATCTTCCTCCTCCTCCCCTTCATACATGTTATTCTCCTCCTCCTCCTCCTCCTCCTCCTCCTCCTCCTCCTCCTCCTCCTCCTCCTCCTCCTCCTTTTCTTTGTTTTTTTAGTAACTGTAAAACCTGTGGCTTGTTTCATTGATGAACATATCTGTCTCCTCTCGTTTTTTCAAAATTTCATGACAGCGCTCGAAATTTAACCAAACTTTGGAGCAGAAAGCAAAAATCACTGCAGCTCATTATGAAAAATATCACACACACTGCACTTTATCCACTTTAAACACACACCACACATTCTCAATTATACATACAACATGGCATTTAATCAAGTTAACACCATAATTTATACCACTGTTGCTTATTTTTCTGACCTGGAAACATGAGCTGCACACAGGTGCTGCAGTGGGAGGAGCCTGTGAGAAATGTCTTGACCAGAACAAACTTTTGTTCTTGTTCTTGCCACTTTGAGAAAAACAACACATTTCTCTGTTCTCGTGGAGTATGCATCAGTCGTTACGATACGAGCAGCAGAGTTCTGAAGGAGCTTCAGTTTATGAGGGGATTTGCTGGGGAGACGAAAGAGAAGTGAGTTAAAGTAATCAATATTTGAGAAGTGAAAAGGCTGTGAATGAGGATGGCAGCAGCACACAGTGAGAGAAAAAAAAAAGAGTTGATTGATGTTTTTGGTGATGAAAATAAGCACACTGGTGACTATGTTGATGTGAGGATGCGTGTCAGTTATTGGAGTAAGACACAACAAAGTGCACCTCTACTGGGACAAACTAGTATTACAAGAGGTGCCGGACGTCTCTATTCATAGACACAGCTTTGTCAGTGGCTGCGTCGTCATCACAGATCCACAAGCACAACAAGGATACAGTACAAAGACGGTTTTTTCACACAAGTCTTTACTATTCTTGTCATAGAAACTAACCCCAGCCACACCCCCGGTGAAACTGGTGTTATATGTTTGCATTACCCACTTCAGATATATTGAGGCAAATGCAGCAGTACGTGAAGTTAGGAAACTTTCATCTGTGATGTCACATTATCCCGCAAATTTAAACCACTCAGCGAACGAAAGTGAAGTCACACATTTTTTTAGAGCTGGTTCTTTTTCTAAGGCAGCCAAACATATGCTCTTAACACAAAAATATATGTAAATATTTTTCCATATTTTCTCCTTTAAATAAACACATTTCCCAAAAAATGCCGTTTAAATTCTTAGAAGTAAAAACACATGCTCTTGTATGTCTATGTATAGTGTCTGCAGTTGGTAATACCCTCATTGATATTTCTATTCCGTGGTATTAGCAGATGAGCAACACTGCAGCATTCAGCTATTCGATGCTCGATGGCTGGATTAGCTCTGATCACACATAATGCTGACAGGCTTTACACACAAAATCTGTTACAATCACAAGGACCAGAACTGTGCAAAGAGGAGCTAACTTAATTTCCTTACATGAAGGATCAACATTTCATTTGCATCATAATTTTAAATTTACCTTTTGAGTAAATAAAGAAGGTTAACCTTGCATTGAGGTAACTTTAATTTGCAGAACATATACAGTATATGCATACACTTTAATGACTGCAATCATTTTCCTGTCAAATCACAGCTGAGTAATAATGTTTTTTCATAAATATTGAAAATTTAAGTCGAATCTCGAACCCCCACCTTACATGCAAATGATTCGAGATAACAGCCTGTGGATCGGTTAGAGCCTATAACTATTGTCTAATGTAACAGCATTTACCATTAAGAAACCCGTCTCCCTCTCATTTCACTCAGGGAAAGTAGGGTGAACTGATAACAGAGTAGCATAGATCTGAGTGGACTCGTGTCTTGGTGGATTGATGATTATGCCCGTGTTTTGGTAAAATCAAAGGAAACTGCTAAGCTGGAGGAAATGCTGGCATGAGAAGCAGAAATTTCCCAATTAAGCTTGTTTTCGGAAGATGTTTGTTAGGCTGTTTTCATGCAGTGCAGTAATAACATCTGTGACTGCGCATACATTTCAGTGATTTTTAATGGTTTTATATTGTACGCATAATGTGTAATCTTCTGGTATCCAAACAGTTTAATATTAGGAATCATGAGTAACCCCTTTCTTATGGTTCAGTCTGGGCTTCAGCCAGGGGAAGTCAACAGCAATAGGACCTAAATGTACTCAATGGAATACTAGAATACTAGAATGAACACTGTCCCAATTTAAAACTATCATTATGCTTTCAGTGGAAATTATTACAAACTTTCCTTTTTGGCTGCTTCACCCAAGTTATTACCAGTTTACCACCAATACCTGACATTTTGCCAATCTTACACTGCAAACAACAGGCCCAAATGTCCCTAACATTCATCTAATTTTCCCAATTTTTTAATGAGAGGTTGCACCACCTGTATGACAAAGGAGAGTCCCTTCACTTCCTATTATTTGACGAGAAGGCAACCATTGAGGGAGTGAAGTATCCAGCATTCCTCCAGCTCAGTTTTCTGACTTTGAGTGCACCATCTAGATAGTTTTTGAAATGAGAGTGATTTACACCTCTCCTTTTCAGTATTGTAAAAGAAAAAAATGTCATTAGAAAAAGTTGCAATGAGGAATTGTCAAGAGAAAAACTCACATTAAGGATAACTGAGGAATGCTGGAAGGATCACACGATGAAGCTCACGTTTAATACGTTTTCACTTCAAACCCAATAATCTCCGGCCAGACTGTAGAGAAACGCCATCTTTTTTCTACATCTACCTGTGTAAGTAGTCTACCAAGAACGGCGCAAATTAATGTAGAGTTACCTACAAACAACCTGATAACAACCAGGAGCCCTTACCAAACCAACAACAAACAGATGTCAGAGATCATTACCAGTTCAATTTTTATAAAGATATTCCTGCTGAACCATATCAAAATGAGTTTGATTTCAGCACACGCAAGTGAGGAAGATTTACCCTAATAAAAATACTGAGGAAAACCTTTTAACTTGGAGGAGTGAACTGTCAGTAGTGTTGTAGTTGAGTCACCAAACCGTTAATCAAGGGGCCAAAGCTTACTTAAAAAGTGAAAAGTACAGTAATCTCAAGCTCATCAGCTTCTACCTCTTTCAAAAGCCAGAGAAGCTGGGTCCTCTGGTCTGGCGACTTTCACCTCGGACCTTTTTCGGGATCCTTCCAGTTTGACTTACTAGACCACATGGTCTTAGCCGCTCCATCACTTGTTTCTCCAGTCTGCTAGGCTTGGTTGGCCTGCATTCGCCCAGAATCCTAGTTAGTGACCAAAGGTCCTAGAAGAGCTTTGCAAGGCCTTGTTTCAGGTCCAGCAGCACTTGTTTTGGATCTCATTAAACTAGCAACCATAACCCGCATATAACAATGGATGAAGCATTCGGTCATGTAACCCATTGGTTTCTGAAAACCTTTGTTGTTTATACAGGGCACAGCCATGTTTCTTTGGAAGCCGACGGGAACCGTACGTCGCATTGCTACCAGCTTCCTCAGTCGAACCTGGCACACTTTTCTGCAGAGCTGCCATCAGACATTTACAGCGGGATACATCGTTTGACATGTTGACTCAACAGCGAAATCAAAAATGACAGTGTTGAGCCGAGGCTGGATTAATAAAAATGACTGGTTGCTTTGCAAAGCATGGTAGCATGATGATTACAGATAAGGAAGTGATAACAGCGAGTGATTGGTTGAGCCGACTGCCAGTGAGTCATATTAGAAACAAATTTATTGCATTATATAAACTCTCTTGGTGTGGTACAAAAATATTCACCCCCATTCAGAGTTGTCATGGTTGTGAAATCAAATGAGACCAAAATGTTTTGTTTTTTTTAACCAGGCTGTATATGATGTATATAATATGTTTATTTCTGCTCTAAAATTTGACATTTTAACATGGGAGTCGATGCAGATCCTGTCACGATTTCAGGGAACGTAGGACCCAAATGCAGGAGACTGGCAGAAGTTCCAAACAAGTATTTTATGAAACAAAAAGTGCTGCATAGGCAGGTATCTAAAGCAAAAACAAAAGAAGTCCTTCATTTTAAAAATTAAAAAAAAAAAGTGAAAAAGAAAAACTGGTAAGGAAACAAACACACGGGCGGTCAAGGAACTGGAATGAAACTTAGTTCCACATGAGAGTCAGCCTGGAAGGTAAATGAGGATGGATGGACAGATTCAATTACATAGGTTAAGTATGAGCTAATGTCAAGCTAATATAACAAGTCAAGCTAAAATAACAAAACAAAGCAGTAACTAAGTTTCACTTGCCATGTTTCAGCTGGATTCCAAGTCTTGCTCAAAACGAGCAAGACCATTAGCCAATTTTCAGATCAAATGGGGTTAGATGGAATCCCCTCCAGTCAGCATGGCTTTCCTCCAGAGCCTTGAAAAATGAGTGTCCCCACTGACTCAAACCTGTGGGTGATATCACAGAGGATTTGTCCTGTTCCTTTTATACAGCCTTTGTTTCAGACACTCACAGTGTAGGAATTTTCCTTTACACACTTAATATTTTACTGATTCTAACATGAGCCCATGGTTTAGTTAAACAGAATATCCACATTTTTAATTGTTGAACATGATATTCAAACGTTAAAATGGATTCGAGCAAAAAAGTCTCTACCGTCACTCATCCATCTATAGGCGTCACAGATGTGTGGTTGCTGCATTATGTCTGACTAGAGGGAACTCACGCTGTCAGCAAATCACTGGTGAGCACACTCATCAACCTAATCACATGTGCTTGCCGATACACGCTCCTGGTTTGTCTCATGTTTGGATAAACAGTGTGTCGACGGATCCAGTGGTGGGTTGAGCTAATTACACGGTTAAACTATCGGCTGGGAGCCTCTGTTAGAGGGCTGCATCTGACATTCAGTAAATGCCAGCCAGTCACTGGACTATTAGCAGGTCTGAGTGTTTGAGTGAGTATGCTTGTGCTCGAGCGTGTGCGGGAACCGAGATAGTGAGCGAGAGAGCAGTGGCTAGTGACGGTATCACTTACATTGGAAATGTCAGTCTGGGCCTGGGATCTTTTTTTGTTCTGCTTTGACTTGTTTTTGCGTCTCTGTGTGGACAGAAGAAGAAAGGAGGGAAGACAGTTTAAATGTCTGTCTTTCTATAGTTAGTTGTTTTTTTTTTGTGTGTCCCTCTAAAGTCTTCTCATCGATGTAGCATGCTGTACTAAATCAGCGCCTTTCCCTCACTCTGTCCTTTGTGTTTGTTTATGCTTGGATTGCAGTCCTATCAGCAATGATTTAACACTTCGGAAATGATCTGCAAACGACAAGCTCTGAAAATGTGACCTCTTCTTCATTCTGTCTCTTCTTGCTGAGCCATAACTGTCACCGTTTTCCTCCGTCCTTCTCTGTTTTTCGTTCCCAGCAAACTGGACGCCTTCATCTATGATGCTGCGGTGCTGAACTACATGGCTGGCAGGGATGAGGGATGTAAGCTGGTGACCATTGGCAGCGGGTAACAGACACTACAGTTCTTTTAAAAATGTCCTTCATGTTTTCATGTTCTTTTTACCTTTATAGATATGTTATGTGCCTTTTCTTTGTTTCACAGATGACAGCGATATGAAAACGATTTGTGTTACTAATTTATCAATCTCCAACTGAACAAATATGTTTCAAAGCTTTTGTTGACTTTTGTCTTCCATCAATTCTGTTTGATTTGCTTCAAAAATACTTCTGGCGTCGGACTACAGTCTTGACATGAACCCACTCACTGAGATTCTGTTTGTATATGTTACCTCATAGTCCTTTTTATATTATTCATGTGCCTCATTATGCGTGAGGTGTCTGCTCATATACATTTTTACCCCTTAAGTCATGGGTGTTAGACCCTATTTCATCGAGCACCACAACAGCAATGTGGTTACCATTAAAGGGCGACAGCAAATTAGTTGCCTTTTAGTTATATATTTTATGTGTCTGCATTTAATGGTGTTACAATAAATTTGCATTCGGGCCAGTAAAAAGAGACCAGTACATACTGTATGCCATATCAGTATTGTCTGGGGTCCAATCAACAACTAATTCGAAAAACGCCAAGTAACTGGACATTTCCTCAACCAGTTGTGGTCCGATTTCCATAACTGCATCCAGTTTTACGAAATCTCTTGCTGAATTTCTATTTTTTTTATTTTGGCCTTTCTGATGTATTTCTTGGTGGTTGACAAAGGTAATTGTGTATTTTTTCCATTGCCATTATTTAAAAGTAGAGATAATATATTGACTTGTCTCTGTTAAGCTGAAACATGTTTTTTGGACAAAGAAAAAAAACAAAAAACTTTTAATCTCTTTTCTTTTTCAAGAACTTTAATTTCTTGAATCTTTTTGCTCCAAACCCATCTCTGTATAAATGAACTGAAAATGATGCCCCATATGGGATTGTCCATATATTCCATACTGAATTCATGTGAATTGCCCATTTGGGTTTCCTTATGTGTTTGACCCAGGTGGGACCCAGAGAACAGCCATTGTGGGCCCTTGCCCATTTATCACACATGTTTTCGGGGAATAACCAATTCACATCTGGCTAACATGGA